>NC_053037.3:317804657-317961939 GCF_002575655.3 Aegilops tauschii subsp. strangulata | reverse complement strand
GGGCAGCAGCCGATTCAGCAGTGGGACGCAAAGCGGCGACAAGCCGGCAGCACCAAACCGATTTGGTGGCGGGCGCCGGCCATTTGGCAGAGTTGAGAAGAGGAGTAGAGCAGGCCCCGCTGTCTTCGTCTCCAGCTGAATGTAAAAATTTAAAATCCTCTCCAGCACAATGTAAAAATTCAAAAGGAAAACAATTATTGAAATGGGTTTTAGCTTGATCTGCAAGTGACTTTTGCTTGATGCGTGTGCCGGTTGATGATTCTTGACTGGTATATGTGTCTTGTTCACCAGGAAACAATGTGAATTGTGTCATGCATATACACATTCGCACCACCCATATTCTTTTTTCTTCTTCAGAAAAACAGGGAGCACCTCCCCGGTTCCATTGCTGAGAACGAAACCACGACATAGTCTGATACAGCAGCTCAAAAGAGCAGTTCGAAAAACAAAGGAAGAAAAGCTACAAACTGGGGGGGGGGGGGGGGGGGGGGGGGATGACATGTTTTCTGATAACACGGTCACTCGAGCGGTGCCAAAGGAAGAGCGGCTAAGCAGAGCACTCAAATGGCACAAGGAGGGTCCAGCGAAGCCTTCATGGTCTTCAGCCGAGGGGCCGTGTCAGCCTGCGGCGACCAGCAAGCAAGGAGCGGAGACACCGGGCTGGACGTGGTGGATGTCTCTCTTCTTTGGCGACAGGAGCCCATCATCATCATCAGAGATCTTGAGCCGAGCCCACGGATCCAGTCCCAGAGCAGGTCGAGCCTTGTTCGGCCACATGTGATCGCCAACAGTTTCTGGAGGGATCTTGTTAGGGTTTCCACGAAGGACATCAGCTTGTCCTTGTCTGACCCGGAGGAGAGAATCGCCCAGTTTCTCACCATGTTCCTGATCAACCTCAAGACCTGTGGAATGGAAATCCAGGAGGTGTTACTGAAAATCATAGCATTTCTATATTTCCATAGGCACCAGAGGACAGCTGAGCTAACAGTATTTAAAACTGAGCACTTTTTGGTAGCAATCCAGAATCTGGCGACAGATTCGAAGGATGAGCCAATCTGAATAGAGAAAAATTCCTCAATAGGGCCAGAGATGTTTAGCAACAATACATTCAAAAAATAGGTGAGAACAAGATTCTTGTTCCAAACAATAAACACACTCAAGGGGTTTAATGATGTGTCTCTTCCTAAGATTATCTCTAGTCATCAATTTGTTTTTGGAGAGAAGCCAGAGAAAAACATGAATTTTAGGGGGAACTCTTAATTTTCAGACTGCAGGGATAAACATGGGTTGGACCCCTCTAAAGTTGATAATATGATAGAGGGAGCTGGAGGAGTACTTCCCCTTATTGTCCAGTTGCCAAATCAGAGCATCTGGCTCGACAGTAAAGGCAATGCTCTTGGCAATTTCCTCCAGCTGGAACCATTGTTCCATGAGACTGTCACTAAAGTTCCTTCTAAATGAAAGTTTTAGGCATTTCCCATCTCAAACTTCATTCACACTTTTGTTAATTCCATTGCGACTGAGTAATAGGTCAAAATTGGACTGCTAGGGGGGATGTGCCAAACCAAGTATCTTCCCAGAACCTGGTTCTGCTCCCATCCCCTATGTTCCATCTATAGCCAAATTTCACAGCATGCATAATAGATTTTAAGCCTTTCCAGAATCTAGAAGTCTTAGGTTTGGAGGAAGGGACAAAAATATTAGGTTTATTACCCAAGAACTTATGAGTAATAAGTAGCTTCCAGGGTTTCAGATCTTCCTCATAGAATCTCTTAATCCAAGACCCTAGAAGGCAGATGTTAATTTCTTGGAGGGTTAGGTGTGCCTAAGCCTCAAAAGTCTTTTTTCATAGAGACTAGGCCCCAGTTAGCAAGGTGCAGCTTCTTATGCCCCTCAAAATCATTCCACAAGCAATGAGACATCTGAGAGTTGATGAGATTCACTGCCCATTTAGGGAACTTGAAGAAGGAGAGGAGGTACACTGGGATGCTAGCCAAACAAGCTTGGATGAGGATCAACCTACCTCTGTAAGAGAGGAGTTTGCCCCTCCACCCTGCAATCCTTTTAATGATTTTATCTAGAAGGGGTTGGCTATCTTCTCTCCTCAGCTTATCATAATGGAGAGGGATACCTAAGTACTTAATGGGGAAGTTACCTTTACTACAGACTAGAATAGAAAGAAAATCAGCTAACTCCCGGTCATCCATGTTGATAGGGATGAGTTCACTTTTGGAGTAGTTAATTCTCATGCCTGAGACTTGCTCAAAACAGGTTAGAACAGTTTTCAGGTTGCTAGCATGTGTGGAGTCATTGTCCAAGAAAAGGATGGTATCATCTGCATATTGCAGGCAGATGATGCCACCAGGGCAAACCTCAGGGCAGAGCCCTGCAATCAGGCTATGATCAGCAGCTTTGCTCAACATTTTAGTAAGAACGTCGACTACTAAATTAAACAAAAGAGGGGATATGGGGTCACCTTGCCTAAGGCCTTTGCCAGCACGGAAAAAATCACTTTCACAGTTATTTAGTTTGACCCCAACAGACCCCCCATGAGTAAGTTGCTGGATCCAGCTAGTCCATTTACCCCCAAAACCCCTAAGCTCCAAGAGCTTCATAAGGAAATTGAGGTCAACTTTATCGAAGGCTTTCTCATAGTCCAGTTTAAGGACAAGCCCTTTATCACCTCCTGAGTGGACTGAATGAAGGACTTCATGAGCAGTAACAACACTCTCTAAAATGTATCTCCCTTTCAGAAATGCAGATTGGTTGCTTGCAATCAACCTCTGCAGAACCTTAGAGAGCCTAGTGGTGAGGACTTTAGAGAAAATCTTAAAACTACAGTTAATCAGGCTGATAGGCCTGAATTTCTTCATAGAGGTGGCCTCAGGCTCTTTAGGAATAAGAGAGAGCATAGCAAAATTGAGCCTATTTATATCCAATTCACCTATGTGAAAGGCTTGGAAAAGATCCATGAGATCTTTTTTCACCAAGTCCCAAAAGTGCTGGTAAAACAAGAAAGGAATTCCATCAGGGCCAGGGGGCCCATCAGGATAGGAGCTGAAAATGGCTTCCTTCACCTCTGCCTCTGAAAAAGGAGCTTCCAGCAGCTCATTTTCAGCAGGAGAGACTTTTTCAGAAGCAGAGAAAAAGTTGCTTTGTAAAGAGAACCCAGAAGGGTTTTCTTTCTTAAACAGGTCTTTGTAGAAGTCACTAGCCACTTTCAGCATCTCATCTACCTCAGTAACAGGGCCATTAGGGCCATCAAGGGAGTGAATGAGGGTTTTCCTCCTCCTCTGATTAGCTACTGCATGGAAATAAGCAGTGTTCCTATCTCCCTCCTTAATGTTCCTATCTCTAGACCTTTGTTTGGCTTTGATTTCTTCCTGAAGCCAAATTTTCTTAAGCTCTCCATGGACAAAGTTTAATCTACTAGTCTCAGCCTCAGAGAGGTCAGAGGTTTCTGCCTTAATATCTAGAGAATCAAACTCAAGGAGAAGAATCCTTTTGTATCTTCTAAGATTGGCTTCCTCATTAGAGTTCCAACCTTTGGTAGTTCTCCTAAATCTCCTGACTTTGATCTGCCAGCTCTCTAGGGGGCAGCTGCTCCCAGTGGGTTCATTCCAGATTTTCCTGACTAGCTCAGTGAAATCTTCTCTAAGCAGCCACCACTTTTCAAACTTAAAGCTATTGCTCTTTGTAGTCCCAGAGCAAAGGTGTGTGGTCACTACCACATCTGGGCAGAGCTCTACAACTAGAAAGGGAGGAAAAACTATCTAATTCTGTATCACAGAAAATTCTGTCAATGGTGGACATAATCAAGTCTACTTGATTATTGGCCCAAGTAAATTTCCTAGAAGAAAGCTTAATTTCAAGCAAGCTCCAGATCTCAATCCAGGCATTAAAGCAGTCACTCCATTTATGATTAATGGAACCAATGCTTTTATCTACAGCATTCCTAACTAGATTAAAATCACCCCAATCAGAGTGGGAGTGTGAGTATCTAAAAATAAGGTATGAAGTTCAAAAATAAAGGCTTCTTTTCCTTCTTCATAAGGAGAGCCGTAAACAGTGACAACCCTAAAGGTTTGACCAGTAGTTTTCAAATTAACTAAACAACTAATAGAAAAATCTAGATGTGACCAAGCAACAACATCAAAAATGCTTAAATCTATTCCCATCAGGATGCCTCCAGCAGATCCTTTGGATGGAAGGGTATGCCAGTCAAAATCTCTGTTGCCAATGAGAGATTTAAGATAAGAAGAGGAGAAAGCCTCCTTCTTAGTTTCCTGGAACCCTAGGATGGTAGCATGAGTTTTGTTAATGGTGTCAATGATAAGGGTTTTCCTACCAGGAGCAGCAATGCCTCCAATATTCCAGAATAGAGCATTCATAGAGAAATGTTGTTCCTAGGGTGCTTGCCCCGTTTATGTCTGCAAATAAGAGACCAGAGACCCTCACTCGGCTCAGTAGGGGGGTCAATGCAATCTAAACTAGAATTACCAGCTAGAGAGAAATTCTCACAAACAGAGCCTTCAGTTCTGTTTTGGAGAGCATAATTAAAGGAAGAGCATTCAATGTCATCATTAAGAGAGGTAACATCTACACCAATCTTAGCAGCAATGGCATTGAAGGAAGGTTCATTAAAGTTGGAAAAGGAATTGTGTTTCATACCCTGGGGTTTTCGCACTTCCAGGTTCTGAACCTCTTTGAGCTATTGAGCTTTTCCAATAATGGTTCTCTTGTCACCAGCCACCCTGGCACTGGCTCTGGTGGCTTGAACAGGGCCCCATTTGGGAGGGTGCATCTCCTTAGGAAGGGCAGGGAAGTCAGTGTTGTATTGAGAGTCCAAATTGTCTGGGAGATCAACAGCTTTAATAAGAGCATCTTGATCCTCTTGTAGATCTACAGAACCTTCAAATTCCATCAGATCATCATCTTCCAGGAGCTCCATTTCCCTGAGGAGGTTGAACTCATCAGCTTCTTCAAGCACAGAATTCATGATCTTTTCCTGGATGCTGATTTGAGGAGTGTATGGAGAATCAGGGAGGTGTGTCTTGAGGACTGAAGTAGGTGTAGCCTCTCCAAGCCTTTGATTGTGGCCAAAAGAGTGCCCTCTGTTGCTAGGGGGCCCCTGAGTTGGCAGCAGGCCCTTTATCTGATTCAGACCTAGAGCTCATGTTGGATTCAGCATCTTCAGTTAGATTGTTACCAGTCTCAGCTGCAGAGACATAAGTACCAGTGGAAAGGTTGGTGGAGGTGCTAGTTTCAGTGGGTGTCAAGGATTCCACTTCAATGAGCAGCCTGTAGATTTTGTTCCCAACCCCAAAGAGCCTTTCAGCAGGGATTTTGGAGGGATCTTTGCTCAAGATTTTGACCCTGACAGTTTCATAGAATGACTTGAAATTATGCTGCCAATCCACATCCCGTAAGACCCCCAAGGTGGAAGTGATTTGATCCAGCACAGTCCAGTCACACCATTTTGGATTCATTTTCCTAATTTTGATCCAAGTTTCCTGGAGGTCCTCTTCAGCCTCAATCATGCCTTTCCAGACTTCCACATTGACTACAACATTGTCTTTTTTGAGACCAAAACAAGGGTATCCAACAACTTGAACTACATCTATCTCAGGTGGGAATTTGACCAAGAATGTCCATTCATCTAGGGCATTGATTGGCCAAGGCCAGTTGGTTTTGTAAATGTCTGCAAACTCAGTGGCAAGTTCCTGTTTGGTCACTTCACCAGCTTCCACAAGAACAATCCCCACATTTTTCAGGGAGCCATGGTATTGAGCGTTTTCATCAGGTGGGTCTATGTGGTAGAACCCTAATCCTGGAGCAGCACTTCCCACATATCTAGCAGAACTATGAGTTTTCCTTCTGATAGGGCAATTATCAACTTTGTGGGTAACCATTTTGCAGATAAAACAACTCTTGGGCTTGATACATTTATCCAAATGATGCCCTGGTTCCCCACAGTTGTAGCAGATCACCTCAGAGTATGCCATAAGGCCCGAAGCAGGGGCAGGAGCAGTTTTCTGGGTGTCCTGTTTCTTCTTTTGCTGATTCTTGCCCTGAGATTTTCCATTGATCTGAGATTCAGAACCTCCAGCAGATTGGTCTTGAGCAACTATAGGAGCCTGCCCAGATTGTTGCCCCATCTGGGGTGGAGGCGGGCCGTACCACTGCCCAACCGGGGCTCCTCCCCATTGTTGCTGAAATTGCGGAGGAAATTGTCCGGGAAAGCCCCAAGGAGGGAGGCCACCCTGGAATCCATAGCCGAAGAACGGCGGGGGGGGGGGGGGCGCCCATCGGAGGCTGCATGGATTGATCCTGCCTCCAATTATTGCCACCATCAGATCTTCCTCCTTTGTTTTTGCCTCTACCACGCCCATGCCCAGAGTCCGCCATGACTGAGAGCTCGTGGGGGTTGGCGGCGGCGGTGGGAGGGAGAGTGGAGGAGTCCTTAGGGTTTTCGGGGGGGGCTTTATAGGGATCCAGAGCTGGCTGTAGAAACCCTCAGCCAAGTCACCATGGCAGCTAGGCAGAGAGGATGCTTCGGTGGCGCCAGCGTCAACACCTTTTTCCCTTTCTTAACAGCACTCCGCGCTTTCTGAAGAAATTTGAATCCTCCCCCTTGTTGTAACACCAACAAAGCAGGGCTGGAAACAGGGTCAGGGACTTCTCCAGAATTTGGTCCGCTGTTCTCAGTGGATTCGGTCAAAGCAGCCTTGATCGAAGACACGGAATGATCGCCTGGATCAAATGGGAGAGAAGCCCCCTGAAGAACAGCCAGCCTTTGTTCCACGCCAGAAATATCAGAGTCACTGAGAACCGGAGCCACACAGCCATACACCCGGTGATAAGGGAATTTCATCAGAGGTTCTGGTTCCTTCTTATCCCCCAGCCAGATGTTGTCTCTCAGGAAGCAGAAATAACCACTAGACAGCTCAATTGATGCAGATTGCAGGCCTAATTTCAATCCTCTGCAGGTTTGGGGGAGAGGTAAGGTAGGGGATCCACCTGCTCCGGCTCTGGTGGCGTGCTAGTGGGCATGAGTCCAGTCAAGCATTCCCATCTCGCAGCACGGCGTGGATCTCCTGAATTCACTTCTCCTTTCGCCCACCGGACAAACGCAATCGGCGGCTCCCTGGGGTGGGGCATCCTGTGCTTCTCTGAGAAATCTCCTTCGAAGTAGATCCGCAGGGCTAGATTCAACAGCTCCCAATCCACATGATCCTTGCACATCCAAGCATACCTGCGAGAGTGAGAGAACAGATTCGGTCCCTCCTCTGCTTCCTCCTTCGTTGCTTCCTCCTCTGCTTCCCTCCATTCGCGTGTGCACTGGGTCCAGGAGAGGGCGTCGTCGCGGATCCGCATCGCCCGCTCCCTCCATCTCCTCCCTCGAGTCTCCCGCAGCACCGCCGGCGAGACGAAGTTGAGCGGCTAGAGCATCTGCGGGAAGGCTTTGTAGACATGCGGGAGATGCATCTTGTACATCTGCCTGTCTTCCAACCATTCCCCCGTGGATCTGGCCAGCGACTCCATGGGGCGCGCGAGCGGGCTTGGTGAGGGGGGCAGGCGCGCCCGACGCCAGGAGGCGGGGGGTGAGCGGGCCTGCGGCTAGGAGGGTGGCGGCGAGATCTACGGCGGCGGCGGGGGTGGAGGTAGTGGCGGGGGCGAAGGGGGTCGCGGGAGCGGTCATGCGGCGGGGGTGGGTTTCCTCTCCCATATTCTCACCACCCATATTCTAGGGATGAGGCTGAATAAAATCCATTCCATCTATCTCTCCAACCAAACACAAAAAGGAAACCATTACGTTTCACTCTACTGACTCCAACCACATACATGAATGAATGGAGAATTCCATTACGCTGTACTGAAATCATGGTATTCTATTCTATTGGGTCCTCACCAAATGCACACCCTCCATGATTCAGTAGCTGGGCATTCCTCGCAATCGAAGAACCTTGCGGCCGGTGGGAATGCTCCACTCCTCAACTTGAGTTGAACATATGTTTCTGTACAATTTCTCTAAAAATTCTCACAGTTTGCCAAAGTGCTAGGGCCGAGACAAGCCCGGAGATATTAGCTGGCAAACCAAACCAGCAACCATTATGTATCAGTTAGTACGAGCCTGCAGATTCCTGAATGTGGTCTTGGGAATTTGTGATGCAAATGAAAGCACGGGAGAAAAAACAAGAACAAGGCAGGACGGAGAATTCACAGAGGTGAGCGTTGTTCTTCAGCAGTGAACTGAAAAGGGAGCAGCAAAATACCTATACTGATATGGATACAGTTCGAGATCTACTGGTATGGATAAGGTCACTCATCAGCGAAAGCAAATCCATCATGAGCCGTGTAAATTCAACTACCAATATAGGAATGCACTTCGTCTAAAAGGCCCTGGCATTCTGTAGCAAGTCGGCAGTTGGACAACAGGAACACAAATACTATGGATCGTTGCTGCCGCGAGGCACCACATCCAAAAACTATGTATGAGTATCTATTGTAACCTCAGAAAAAATTGTACTTATTAAACCGGCATACTGCCTCACAATTCATCAAACAAGTACAAAATGGTCACCTCCAGATGTTGCCCGGAATGCTCATACCGCCGCCGCCGTCTTCTCTGGCTGCTGCTCGTCCTCCTCCACTTCCTCCTCTTCGTTGCTGGCACCCGGTGTGAGGCCGGCATCCTTCTCAAGCTCCTTCCATGGACCGTCGAACTGGTCAGGGAACTTCTTGCGTAGCCCGACCACCACCCGCCTCGCCGCCCGACCCTTGCCAGCCTCCTTGAGAGCCACTACCAGCTTCCGCACCGTGCCCAGGTCTGCAACCTTCTTGCGCTTTACCCCCTCGTAGAACACGTCCTCCGCCTCTGACAACCTCCCCTCGCTGCACAGCGCCCCCACCATGCATGCGTATGTTGCGCACTCCGGTGCCAACTTCGCCTCAGTGTTCCCCTCCGCCGCCCCCTTCTCCTGCAAGCTCCTGTATACCTCCAGGGCCTCGTCCACCCTCTTGTGCCGCCCCAGCACCCGGATCAGCCCATTGTAGGAGATGACATCCGGCCGCAGCCCCGACTCCTCGCCCATGGCTCGGATAAGCTCCTGCACCTCCTCCACCGTGCCGGTTGCCGACTTGTAGGTGATCCTGACATTGTAAGCGGCAGCGTCGGGCGCGATGCCGCGTTCCTCGACCATCTCGCGCCACAGCTCCTCGGCGCGGTGGGGCTTCTTTTGCTTGTAGTAGGAGTCGATGATGGCCGTGTAGAGGTGGAGGGAAGGCGGCTCCTCCCCGTGGAGGAGGTACACCGCGTGGTCGGCGCCTTTGGTGATGCAGAGGGACTTGGCGAGGATGGACCACGTAAAGGCGTCGCGCGGCGCCGAGGGGTGCGCGTCCAGCAGAGCAGGCACGCGCTCGGCGAGGCGGCGGCGGCGGAGGAGCGGGGCCAGGAGGGCGTTGAGATGCTCGGCGGTGGGCGACGGGATGGTGGTGAGGATGGCGGAGGCCCGGTCGGAGAGGCCGACCACGGAGAGGGCGGAGATCACGGCTTTGGGGTTGGTCGGCACGAGCGGCACGACGGCGGCGTCGATGTCGGCGAGCTGGCCCGCGCGGGCGAGGTTGCGGATGCGGGCCATCGGGACGGGGAACTCCGCAGCCGCAGCGGCAGTGGAGAGCAGGCGGCGGCCGGAGGCGGAGAAGATGGCGGCCATTGCTGCGGCGGAGCTGTGTCTGATCGATCCGAGGTTCCGGGGTTAGGGTTTAGGACGAGTGGGGGAAAGTTTCACTCGGCGGATTGTGTCATTTGGGAAATGGATGCAAGTTGGAGTGCTGAGTGGCTGGCGGGCCCGCGTTGGAATCCCCGGCCAGTCCCCGGCCCAATACTTATCCTCGCTGAGTTGGAGCCGTGGAGTTTGTTAGGGCTAAAGTGGCCCATGGCCCCTAGCCAAATTTATTACTTCCCCCGTCTCGGTTTACAGAGAGCATGCGCGTCATTCTAGGTTGAGAATTTAACTAGCTATATACTTGTTTGATAAAAAAAAATGTTTACAAACTACATCCATTTAAGAATCCAATGATATACTTTTGGTGACATATAACTCATATTTAGTTAGTCAAATGGATGACCTAGAACTACGCGCACGCCCTATAAACCGAGATGGAGGGAGTATTTATATTAACCTCTCACATTTAATTCCCTGAAAAAATTTCTCACATTTAAGACTTACTAGCAAATATATCCATGGGTTGCAACGGAACAAAATTTCTTTCATGTATCTAGCTGATGGATCCTTGGGTTGCAACATCGTAATAGATCACTCTGTGCATTCTAAAACCAAACCGACTAATTTTACGATTTTTATGGTTTCGGGTTTTTGGTAATGATATGAACTTTTCATAACGTTTTGAATTTTGGTTTTAATGATATATACCAAAAAATGAATGGGTAACCAAATAAATTGAATTAAAAAATATAGTTATATTTCTTAAGACGAACAATCATTCAGTACTCATCCTGCATTTTTAAGAAGTTTATCTCCACTACTAACAATTCTCTCAACATGCACATGATGCCACATCAGTGTTCAATTTGTAAGCACCAACCAATCGCTCGGATTCCCCCACGGTCTAACCTTACAGCTGAGCACAACCATTTTTCTTGGAATGTATCATTTTTCCTCTTATAAACATGCTAAACTCGTCCATAACCATCAAGGCATGAATCCATGCATGAATATATACTCATATGTGGTTTGTATAAAAAGTTGTGGTTTTTTGAGTCACAAATTTGTAAATTATTATTATGTCAGTTTCGAATTCGTGTCAACTTTGGTTATTATGGTATATGTCAAAAACATACCGAGATGATTTGGTATATACCGAAAGTGAACCATATCTTAATTTCATATCATCTTTATCAAAGTACTAATACCATACGAACTAGAAAATTGTATAAACCAAATAACCCGAATGCACATAGTTAGTAATAGAAAATACACTTGATTTAATAGTTCATATATTCTTTATCTAGTTGAACACGATATATGGTAAGGGATATCCACAAATAGTGCTACAACAATAAGTCAAGTTTAATGATGTGGTGTTGCATGAAATTCACTAAATTTGATAATGGAAGTTAAACTGGATAGAAACATGCCACAAATTCTAATATATTTAGTTATCACTCCTACCAAAAGTAGTGGGCCAAATAAAACTGGTATAGAATCATGTAATTTTTTGCACAATTTTGATCGAGTTTTACTATCCAAAAATTCACATTGACATATTATTCATAGTTTTTTTGCCCGTCGATAATCTTGACAGCATGATTCTTCAAAACTGAACACTACAATATCAAACGTAAAATGTTCATAGTCTGATTGAAAGACATAGCCATAGCATAGTTACTTTCATTACACATTACCTCAAACATATGGTGAGCAGTTCATTGAGATAATGGAACACATCATATCATATATACCTAAGTGAGTGATCCTCGATAACTTATTTATTTCAACATGCAAGCATGCCACATCATTATACATTTTTGGATGAGATAAGGTCCACCTCAACATGCAACCATGCATAGGAAAAGAGCCACCATCACATACAACCATACATGGGAAACTATTTTTCATTCTATTATTCTACTTATATTCAATAAATATTTTACAACCACACATAATCAAATATAACAGAGTCATGTGTATTTTTAATTTTGTTTCACGTGTTATTAATCTAAATATTTATATTTCACACAAACAAATCTAATTGAAATGTATTGCAACAATGCAACCGGTTCCCACAGCCACTTGTGAGGTATCATCTAGTATGCTAGATTGTCGAACCCTTCATGTCCGATCATCAATGGTGTGGGAAGTTGTCGTGGCGACGACTGTCGAACCTTATGGATGGGAACTTGAAGTCTACGAGATTTGTGGAGCCCATCATCGAGCACAAGGGGCACTGTAACAGGCGACTACTGCTGGTACCGAGACCAAACATGCATTCCACGAGCTAGTGCAAGGATAGTGACGACGATGGTGTGTGCTCAAAGTCGTACAGAGGGGAGAGCCTCAGGGCCTCTGTCCTGGTTGACGCCTCAAGGGGAGACGGGGAACGAGTTCTCCTCTCTCTCTCTCTCAACCACCTAATTGCCTTTGTGTGTGGATTTAAGTCATTTCTAGTGGTTTCTCCTGATATTATAGCATTTTTATTTTCTTTCATGCGGGAAGTAGAGGATTATCACAAGCAAAATCAAGGGAAGGAGGTGATAACCATTACGACGACGGGGAACTCTCCTTTATAATAGTAAATATATTATATATATTTTTCATGCATGAGGTAAAAGATTAATACAAACAAACTAGAGAGAAGGAGATTGTGATCATTACGACGACGACAAATTCTCCTTTGATAATAAAGATGTTTTTTATGTCGGTGAATATGGATCTCTTCGAACCTAGCATCGCCGCCATCACTAACGCATCATCTCTTTTGCTCTGTGCGTTTTTCAGTTACTTCAACAACATGGGAGAAGATAAACGAAGGAGGTGCGGAACATAAAACACTACATTCTTTGTAAGTGGGAAGGATATCATAATGAGTTAGTACGTGCTTAAATGATAGCCTTACAATTAGGTAGTTTTACCCTACTAGGTCTATTGGGTATGTTCAAGTATGTCATCATCGTATGCCTATGAATCTTATTAGGTCTATCGGGCATATTCAAGCATTTCATCATATGAATCTAAAAAAAACATGTAACCATATGTATTTTGTTTATAGTAGTAAATGGTACTTTCTTTGTAAAAAAATATAAGAGCGTAATTTTTTACGGAGGGAGTAGTAAATGGGAGAAGTCTCTAGAAATTCGGGGGCAGATTGTAAAGCAGGTAGTAATACTTTCCTAGAAAAGCAGGAAAGAAACGAACACAGGGTTTCGTTCTTTGGGTGAATTGTACCCAACAGCCTCCCACCCCAGTCCCCATCCCGAGCCCGTGAAACCCTAGCGCATTCGTACGCCGGCGGCGATGTCGGGCTACCCTTTTTACCCATACGGCCGCGGTGGCGCAGGCAACGATGCGTCGGCGATGTCGGACTACCCTTTTTACCCATATGGCCGCGGTGGGGCAGGCGACGATGCGGCGGCGAGGTACTCTTCCTACGAGATCGACCTCATCGCGGCGCGCTACGCTGGCGACCCGTCACCCTACCCCTACCCCTCCGCCTCCGGCGGATTCGACCCGCATGTCGGCGCGAGGCGACCCGCAGATGGTGAGAGCAGCCCATTCCCTGTTCTTCTAAGTGGTAGTGTTCTACTGCGTTTATTTGATAATGCTACCGAGTTTTGCCGGTTACACCTGTGCGGCAGCATATTCATTGTGAAATAAGATGGTGAGAGCAGCCCATTCCCTGTTCTTCTAAGTGGTAGTGTTCTACTGCGTTTATTTGATAATGCTACTGAGTTTTGCCGGTTACACCTGTGCGGCAGCATATTCATTGTGAAATAAACGTCCAATTTCTCGGGCGTGACTGAATTTTTCTACGGGTACGGGATCGAGTCCGAAAATATCAATTGGTTGTGGCATTTGGCGCGCATTAACGTGCATGGTACTCGGCATAAATCGTGTCCGCGTGTTGTTTTCACTTAGAACACAGTAGATAGTGGAGACGGAGAAAGTTTGTCAGCGCCATGTGCTTCTGCTTATCCAGTCATACCTGTCTCATAGTCAGTTTTTAACTGGTTCCTCAGCGTCCACACAAGTGAGACGTCAGGTCAAACCATTCTGTCAAGGACTCAAGAGTTAGTTGCTGTATGACTGGAGCAATTCAAGACACCCCCCCCCCTCCCCCACCCAATGCTCCACTGGGCTTTCAGTCGGAAGCTTCTGATAGTTATTTCTTGAGCAGCTTCTGCTCCTTTGTACACATCAATGCTGTTGGGGGGCTTATCCAAGTTGGAGGGAGCTATATGGCAGGTCCTTCTGGATTACAATTGGTTTCTAGGTGGTCTCAGTTTCATGTGGGTGTCAACTTTTGGCCTCCAGAACATCTCAGGTCCTTGCATAGCTGGGCCTTTTCCGACATCTCATAATCTTGCGCGTAGAATAAGGTTGAAGTAGCATTATTGAAGTTTGAAAGAGGAGAAATTAGCAGCTGTACAAGAAAAAAAGAAGTTCGGGTCTTGCACAATTTACATATGAAATGAGGATGAGCAAACCATATAATTTTTATGCTGGACGGCATAACTTCTTATCAGTTAAGTTGATTTCCTGTTTGTCGTCATATAGCGATTTTGTGCTCGTGCACTGGATGACCATACATGTTTTTTTAAAGGTTGCAGTGAGATAGAGCTTGAAACAGCTTTATCTATAAATTTTACGGAAAACAAAATGCAAGCCTATTTCTTAGACTTCGAGAGGTTGCTCCATGGTGTTCTGTATATGTGCTTATACAAGTCTACCTTTGAGGTGTTAGAGATATTTCCCATGATGTCCTGTAAATGACCTTAGAGCTTCATTCTCAACTTATATTAGTGTTTAGGTTAGGAGTGTGAGGCTGATCAATATATTTGTTTCCTTGTTGTACCATTATTCTTCATTTCAGTATATTATTAGTACCACTATTTATTGCTAGTATATGGTTTTCTAATACCACTAGCTTAATAAAGTTCTTTTGTATATCTACTATAGTTCTCTATCATCAATCTATTATGGGAAGCCATAGTACTATTGGGCAGAGTGATGCATTTTATTCTCCAAACACTATGGTCAAACGCCCTAGGCTTGAAAGCAGCCTTCCTATTTATCCACAGCGACCTGGGGAAAAGGAGTGTGCTTTCTATATGAGGACCAGAACATGTAAGTATGAAGAAACCTGCAAATTTGACCATCCACAATGGGTTCCAGAGGGCGGGATTCCAAATTGGAAAGAGGTGATTATCTTCCATTATTTTTAGGTCTATATATTCCATGTCAATTTATAGTAAGCTATTTTTAAAGATGTATATGTTATTTCCAAAATCACAATTGTATTGCCATTAGTTGCTTGCAGTGGAAATAATAGATAGGGTTTATCACGCTAGTTTATGTGAGAAGTACCTTTAACCCATAATTATCTAAGTTGCACGGATACTTGGACACGTATCGGATACGCGATACGGGGATACGCCCGGTACGTCAGTTTTCTAAAAACTAGGATACGGGGATACGTCTGTATATACATATAATTATTAAAGATATGAAAGAATAACGAGTTTTTGGTAGGAAATGCACTGTTTTATAAAAAATTTGAAGTCTTCACAATTGCTTAACAAATACTGCATTTCTTCGGATGCACGATGTCGATGGTTCGACATAATTGCTTAACAAATAAGGTAGTCACATTCACAATTCGCACATCAAATTCACACGTACATGGTTGCATAGATATATAAATATCATAATTTAGGTTCGGGTTCTCACAAATAAAACAGGAGTTCACATCACAACCAGTTCACAAATCAATAAGGCTCGGTCATCCACCTCACTAATCCACATCCAATGCTTCAATTTCATTCAGTAACTCCTCCAGTTCAGGCTCATCTAGTGATAGTTCAGCTTGCTGCAGGAAGTCGGCACCACAACAACTCATATCTATCTCCTCCAATGTCCCAAAATCTGGATGGGCCAGATATATACTCTGGTTATTTCCTTGAAATAAGGCGCAAGTTTTTATGCACAAAAACTAAATCTTCAGCATGTGCAGGGTTGAGCCTACAAGAAAAGAAGAGACAGTCAATTCTCATTGAAGTTTTGCTAAAATTGACCACCATTGCATTGAAAAAGAAATAGGAGTATAAGAGTATAAAACCTGTTCCTCAATGTATTGCGTATCATGCCATATGTACTCCAGTTCCTTTTAGAACAAGAAGAGGAGGTTGACTGCCCAAGTAATTTCAGAGCAATGGTCCTCAAAGCCGGGGCAGAATTTCCATGAATCCCCCACCACTGCTTCGGCTCTAGCAAAGATCTATCTTCAATGGAGTCGAAACCATTTAAATCCAGGACCCATGAGACTGAAGTTGGCAATCTGTTGTTTCAGTTCGTTCATTTCTGGGCCCCCATGAGGAAAGAATCTTCTAAAGCATGCATTTCTTTCATCTGAAATCCCTTGATCCATGTGTGGAGCTTGATGGCCTGGAACTGCACTAATCCACGCTGGAGTGTAGTACCTTAGGAGAAAACAACAATCAGATTAGAAAACATAACAATCAGCAAGCAATTCAATTCAATTCAATTAACTTACTTGGGATTGGGCGAGTGAGCCAAGCAATGCAGCGGAGTGCTACTCTTTACCCAACGAAAAATTAAGACATCATTGACCGCAGAGAAGAATCCACGCTACCTCCACTGCCTGCTTCACTTCTAACTGAAGAAGACCTACTAGACATGGCCGATCTGCATGGTAAAAGGAGGAGATTAGGAAAACAGATTAGTAAAACTGATCTAATCTTAAAATCTAAACCTAAAACACCTGCGTACAGAATTCAGAGAAGGAGATGGAGAAGAGAGATCAGAGGAAGAGAGGGAGATGAGAACATACCTCCTGCAGGGGAGACATGGATGTCTTCTGCCGGCGACGAGCCGGCGACCTATCAGCATCGATTGGATTGGAATTCGGAAGGTGAGAAGGAGAGAAGAACATGTGGGAGAGAAGAGGACTGGAGCTGAGAATTTATGGAGAGTTGGAGACCTGCGGGCTGCGGTCGCCTGCTCCAAGGAGTCGAGGGGACGAGCTGGCCAGCTGGGAATTGATGACGTGCGGCGGCGCCAGGAAGGGATCGAGGAGTTTTCAGTTTTACACGTCGAACGAAGGGGTTGCCGTATCCAAAACGTATCCCAGACGTATCAAACACTATTTTTTTAAATCAATAAATCACAGGATACTTATGGGATACGTATCGGGCAGTATCCGACTGGATACGCGCACTTTCTGAAGTATCCGTGCAACATAGATAATTATATTGCCAAAATTTTCTAACTTACCTTTCTGCTCTTTGACAAACAGAGAAGTACCTCTCCGTGGGGGTCATGGCAGAAAACACATCTAGTTTCAAAACATGATTAGATTTTCTTCACGTGTGGCTCCAAATGTTTTCTTTGGCGGTGGCAGTGTGGTTGTAATATTGGGCAATTCCTGATTCTGGCTTTCGTGGAGCTGGGCTTTTGGAGCTTCATGTTTTTACACCGCGATTGGGCTGAGCTTCGTGAATCTAGCTTCACGGAGCTTAGGCGTTCGGGCCGGCTTCACACTCGAATTTTGTGGAGTCAGAAGCTGGAGAGGTTCAGAACAGGCCCTAAGAGTTCTAACTTGCACTTTGAGGAGAAAAATGAGGCACTCACTGCTCGATCCAGGATCAAACCCGGGCAGGTGGGATGCAACACATCTGTAATCAGTGAACTGAGCTATGGCTCATGTCCACATTAATTGTATGACATATGCACATTCATCAAGAGTGTATTCATAAGATAACCCTTGGCCCATCTCTCGCCATTTCATTAGTTGCTGTTTTTATCGTCAGTTCTTCTATTTTCCTTTTCATCGTGCCACATTACGGAGCTTAAAAATCCCTGATTTTAAGCTCCTTTTCCATCCGATCCCTTCAACGCTTCACCGTACTGACTCAAACCTTCGGACTAAATCCTACAAGGACGCATGTACTCTTTTGCGTATCTATAGGATGTGCCAACTACGAACCTAAGGACTTGAATAGTCATATTTCATTCCTTTCTGGCTCATCATCATTGATATGCGGTGAATGTATCGCTTCATCTGACCTCTAGGCATACAGAGCCCCCCCCCCCCCCCCCCCCCCCCCCCCTTTTCTTCAGTTGATGTAGTCTCATCATGTTGGACAAATGGCAGCATATATATTGTTCCTCTGGCAGTTCAAATTATTGTTGTCACTTGATACTAGCTAACTACTATAAAGATGAAAAGTATGTATCGATCATTATAAGCCATCGTGGTCTGCTCAGTCCAATCCACAGAGGCTGCACAACCGTGCTCCTTCAAGCCCTGTACAACCCGACACATCTCCTTTCTTAGATGTTTTTAGCAAAAAGGTCAAGTTAAATTTCTTAGGAGCTTCATTGTGTTTCATTGTTATTTTCTGTTGAGAAATGTGTAGGAAGGTGGAAATAAGGAGACTACTTTTAGCTAGTTTGTTTTTGCATTGTTGATTTTAGGAAGGTGGAAAATGGACTAGGTATGCAAGAGCAGGGTAGTGATGTACTAAGTACCACCAGGCACCAACACACCCATTCCCATTTATATAAAATAAGTAAATATATCTTCAGCATGTTGGCCTTATCTACCTTTTGAAGAATAAATATCCACACCTAAGTCTACGGGAAAAACATATAGGTCTGAGGAAAATAGACGGTATGAAGTAAAACAATGCAATTTCCAGTTTTCATATGAACCACTTGCTTGAAACTGCCATACCTCTGATTTGTGTTCCCTTATCAGTTTTGTTGTTTTTCAGTCTTTTGAGACCACCTGGCAATTGTACCTTGTGTCTTGCATTCCTCCAAAAGTTTATTTCGCTTGCTTAAAACTCATTTTACAGGGTACAAAGGCTGGGGAATCCTATCCCGAACGACCAGGGAAACCAAATTGTCCTGTAAGCTAATCATAGCCCCCTATTCAGAATCTAGCTGACTAACCAGTATGTTCATAGCAATATTCTTGATGGTGCAGTTTTTTGTAAAGACTGGTGAGTGTAAGTTTGGGTCTAAATGCAAGTTCAACCATCCAAAGAAAAAGGATGACGGAACAGCGGCTGGACCAGGCGATAAAGTAAGTTGTTTTCATTTGCTAACTGGAGCCATCATAGTCTTAAATCTCAACGTGGGTTTTGTGCTTTGACTGCAGGAGTCTCTATTTTCTGGTAATTCTACCTTACCGGTGAACCCTTCTGAGCCTTGTCAGGTAAGAGGCTACCCACCCTCTCTCTTTTGCTAACCGGAGCCATCATAATCTTAAATATCAACGTTGGTTTTGTGCTTTGACTGCAGGAGTCTCTAATTTCTGGTAATTCTACCTTACCGGTGAAGCCTTCTAAACCTTGTCCGGTAAAAGGCTATCCTCTAACTCTCTCTCACTCTCCCCCCCCCCCCCCCTCTCTCTCTCTCTCTCTCGTATAGCATAATGGTGTAAAAGAACAGTTCTGAATTGTGTTTCTGTACTTCAGCACTATGCAAAAGGCAAATGCAAATTAGGAACAAATTGTAAGTTCATTCATGCAAAGGATATGGAGGCACCTTCAAGTGGTGGAAATGAATCTGAAAATACAGCAACTGCTGAAGCAGCAGGCCACCATGGTGCAGTGCATGATTCAGTTTCAGCAAAGAAGTTAGCACCAGTTGCTCTGGAGCATAACTCAAAGGGCATGCCTATAAGACCAGTACGTGTTTTCATCAAGTGTTAAATTTTTTATCTAGAGTTATAATTTTTTGTTTCATACCTAATACATGTCTTTCGTTTATAAACGATATCTGTATGCCTGTCACTGTAATGCAATTTTTTTTTAAATCGTGCCAATCTGTTCTGGAGATTCCACTATACCAGTATTCAACTAAAACTTTATGAGCGTATACTATTGCTCTCGCTACAAGTTCTGTTATGGTAATATTCTGGAACTTCTCAAAATACCGGCATATCTTGATGGTGTGTACTCCCTCTGTTCCTAAATATTTGTCTTTCTAGATATTTCAACAAGTGACTACATACGGAGCAAAATGAGTGAATCTACACTCTAAAATATGCCTATATACATCCGTATGTGGTAGTCCATTTGAAATCTCTAAAAGACAAATATTTAGGAACAGAGGGAGTATGTGTGTGTGTGTATTATGCATGCTATCTGTATCCAAGTGAATGAGCATCATGGTTGTCTTGTTGAATACCTTTTCTCTTCCTGTATTGCAGGGTGAAGTTGATTGCTCATTTTATATTAAGACGGGCAGGTACCATCTTCTTGAACCTTCTCAGTTGACTTTATTATGTTTGTGGTTTTGTGCATGCACTTGGGCCATCCTGATCTCACATTTCCCTTTATCCATCTACAGCTGCATGTATGGTAGAACATGTCGGTTCAACCATCCTGAACGACATATTCAAGGTTCGTTGTTTATGTTCAGAGGACATGATTATCACCAGCTAGCTCAATCTGTAACTCACAATGTGTTGCCCTGGTTGAACTGAACACCTAACTGTGCAATTCATGCTAAAAGTTAAGTTTAGTCCATAATCTAGGGATAAAGAAAAATGCTTTGCAGGGCACTGACAGTACTACTTCTACCATACCTGCTTTGCAGTCATATTTTGCTCCAAAAAAAATCGGTCATGGAAGCTTTTGATTGAATATTCGTAGTTGAACCTATTCTTGCCACAAACTCTACACGGTCAATCTTTCAGCTGCATTCTGGGCCATGTCCGGTTGCACTTAGAATTAGACAAATCTACCAATTTTGATCACAAGCATCTTAAACATGAACCTTTTTATACTATTATTACTGTACACACCTTTTTAACGTTGTTTTCCTGTGCTGTGCAGCATCTGTTGTCCCTGGCGAGATGCTAAATCCAGCTGCGAAATTCCCGCCGAACTTTGATTTTCGTGTGACACATGTGCCGGTAAGGTTAAACGAAGGAGTTAGAACTGGTGCTGTGAAATACACAAACTGACACGCTCTCTTGCAAAATACAGATTGAACCTGAGCCAATCACCTACCCTCAGAGGCCTGGAGAAACTGTTTGTGATGTATGTACATAACCATCTGTGCACCAATTGCTGCAGCATATGCCCTACGAGTTGGACTGTTTTTCTCATTTTACTTTGGTTAATGCAGTTCTATAAGAAGACAGGATTTTGTAAATTTTCTGAAAAATGCAAGTTTCACCATCCAGTTGATCGGTCTGCACCTGATTCCATTGCAAAGTGGGAGCCATCTCAGCAACCTGTGACCCTTATTGTTGCTGGCTTTCCAAGGAGAGAGGTAACATCCAGAAATAATCCCCAGTAGCCTGTTGATAATTCAGTTTTATAAATGTATTCGTGGCTCGTTGTTGCTAAAACATTCCTTTCCGAGGTCGGATTGGTGAAGCAGCCGTTGTATTGTAGTAAGCCGTTGGTAGTAGTCCTTTGACCATAATGATCTCTCAATTGCTGAAAACTAACTAAGAGCAACTCCAACAGGCCGACCCAAACGGACTGCGCATTTGTCCGCTTTTTGTCCGTTTGGGTCGGCCGCCCGCCCGGCGTCCGCCCAGTTTTGCATTTGGGTCGGTAGTGCGCCCAATGCGCCGACCCATTTCATGTCCGCATCAACTTAAAAAAAAAGGCCCGCGGCCGATCATGCCAACGGCCATGTCTCACCATGCCGGTACCATGCCAGCGCCGGCATACAATGCCGGCTTCAGAATCAGCACAGTTCATGCTGGCGCACTCGCCAGCCGGCCGGCATACATGCCAGCACACAAAAAAGGGTGGGACTTGAGTTCGAGCACGCCATCGCGGCCCCCGTGGTCATCCCAGCACACGTGTCGGCATACAAAAAAGACGGCGCTCGCCGCCATAGATCACTCGTCGTCGAACTTGAGCATGTCGGCTTGCATCTTCTCAAACCACGGCCTCTTCCTTGGCGACACGGTGTTGAGATCCACCTTCATGATCTCCACCCCGGTCATCATGCTCGCGAGAGCCACTTCTTTGGCCTTGGTCTTGGCGTTGGCGGCCTCGATCTCTAGCATTTTGGCTTGCTTCTCCGCCTCGAGCTCGAACATCTTGGCTTGCTTCTCGGCGTCCAGCTCAAGCCTTCTCCTTTGGATCTCCATGAAAGCGTCCATTTGCTCCGCCTTGAAACGCCGGCGCTCCTCCTCCCTTGAGTCCTTCTTATTCATCATGCCGTCCACGCTTGCGATCAAGGCGTTGGTGGCCGCATTTCACTTGTCCTCCTTCTTGGAGTTGGTCTTTCCCCGCGGCCTAGCCGGCTCGCCCTCGCCAACATCCTCCACGGCTTTCTTCCCCCCACGCGACTTCAGGGCGGCATATTGCGCCTTGAATTTCTCCTCGTCCTTGATGACCCGAAAGCAATGGGAGAGGTTGAAGCACTTGCCGTTGTGTTGAACCTTGAATGCCTCCAAAGCTTGAAATGCCTACAAAATGTTTCCATGCAAGCATATGGGCAAATGATATGCAAATGAACACGCCGGCATGAACTTGATGACACAAAAGAGGGCGGCTTGCTAGCATACCGTGTCTTGCATGCCGATGCCGCTCACGGGGCGGGCCTTGATGCTCTCAAGAGTGGCACAAAACTTGTTGCACTCTTGTTGGATCACCCTCCATCGCTTGGAAATAGACACCCACCCGCGCGTGCTCACAAGTTGGTAAGGCGGAAACTTCTTGCGCTCATGAAACTCTCGGTGGACACGAATCCAAAAGGTTGAATGCTTTTGTTCGGCGCCCGTCTTGGGGTCTTGTCCAATGTCTCGCCAACACTCGCAAAGAAGCTTGTCCTCGGCTGCCGTGTATGCCTTCGTGCGCTTGCTCTTGCGCTTCGGCTTAGGACCGGCGGCTTGGTTGGCGAGCTCGTCCTCGAACAAGGGCTCCACTTCGATGTCGCACTCGTCCTCTTCCTCTAGCCCGTAGTCGTCCGGGAACTCGTGGTCGAGTGGGAAGCCGTCCAGGTCGATGCCGACCTGATCATGCATGAAGGCCGCCTGATCGGGATCATAGCCAGCGGTCGGCGTGAACGGCCCGCGGCCGTCCTGGCTTTGTGTCTCGTCGAGATCGTAGCCAGCGGCCGGCGCACCGCCCTCGAAGATGAGGTTCTGCATGTAGTTGTCGACGGCGGACGGCATTCCGTCGAACAGGTTGCGGGCCTCCGGGAGCACGCCGGCCGGCGTCTACCGCGCGCGTTTCCTCGCGCCACCGACCACCGGGGTGGCGTTGAGGTCGATGGGCGCGGGCGCGGGCATGGAAGGCGCGACCACGCTCACGTCGGGCGAGCACTTCCCGGAGTGGCGGGAGCCCTGCGGGTACACGTGGAAGCCGGGCACCGGGTTGCATGCCGACGCGCGGGGCGAGTCGGGCAGTACCATCCGAGGAAACGCCGATGAGCCGGTGCTGGCCGCGGTGACGACGGCGTTGAGGAGGCCGTGCTGGCCAGGGTTTAACCCTAGCATGTAGAGCGCCTCCCTCGTTGCCGCCACGACGCGGGCGTTGGTGACCTCTTGCTGCGCGGCCGCGGCCACGGCGGCCTGAGCGGCGGCCTCATCCCTCGCGTCCGCGGCGTGCCTCCGGTCCTTCCTCTTGGCCGACTCCCTTGCTCGCTGTGCGGGCGTCAGCGGCTTCTTTGGCTTCGCCGCGACAGCGGTCTTGCGCGGGGCACGAGGCTTGCCTTTCTCGGCGGGGGCGGGGGCGCCGGACGAGGCGAGGGAGGCGAGGCCGGCGGCGGCGTCGAGGTCGATGGCGTCCTTCATGGCGGGGTGTGGGGCGGGAGCGCGTGGGCGGGAGGGTTTTTGGGGGAAAATGGGGGGAAATGGTGGTGGCTGCCACCGACCGTCGGGCCCGGGGAGAGGAGTAGGCGCGCGCGTCCGTCTCGTGTCCGCGCCGACGCAAATCCGGCTCAAAAATGGGCTGGGAATGAGTGGGCAGGCGGACGCCAAGCGGACGCGCGTCCGTTTGGGTCGGTGCGTTGGGCCGACTTTTGTATTCACGCCGACCCAAACGGACGCCAGCGGACGAAATGGGTCGCCCCATTGGAGTTGCTCTAAATATTTCTATGAGCTTTTATGGCGAGGAATGATGAAATTTTAGTTGGGACCCGAGCGTCAGTTGGTCCCTGTTTTCGCTCTAATGTTGATGCAAACTTATTTTTTTCTTGTTGCGAAACGGAATGTTGATGCTAACAGTAACTGGGTGACATGTAATATGCAGGATGCTGAGGCTTGTGCCTATTACATGAAGACCGGCGCATGCAAGTTTGGCGTCCAGTGCAAGTTTGACCACCCGCCCCTTGGGGAGGCCATTGCCAAGGTTTCGAAGCATGGAGAAGGAAAGGAAGGTGGAAAGAAGAAGGCGGTAGGACTGAGTTATGTCCTGGAAAATTAGACCCGCTCAAGTTCCCCGTCCCCATTTCTATTTCCATTTCCATTTCGAGCATGTTTCCGTCATCAGACCTGTGGTATAGTGTCAGCAGCACTGCAGGAGATAAGCAGAGCACGCTGTGGCTGTGCGCGGTTGGTTAACGTTGTTACTCGTCATGGCTTTACTTACTAGCTGACCTCTGAATCTGGTGTACCGTTGGTTTCTCGCTTGCGCGGGATAGTAGCAATGGATGTCTGGCTGGTGCAGTCGCCATGCCGTGGTACTTGGGTCCGTGATGGCATCTCTCTCGTGCATGGCGTCGCCCCTGCCTGCCTACACATATGTGTTTGCATTAATGGCTACCTTTTACACGTGCCTACTGTTGCGTCGTCCTTCGATGGCTGCAACCGTGGCGCGGCGCAGCAAGGCAGCATAGGTAGGGTGTAGACGTGTAGTGTATCCATGTCGTACACGCGTGGCTTTGCGTGTATCCATGTGGTGCTCTGAACGAGGTTGCAGGACGATGCTAATCGACGGGGAGAGAAAACTCAGCTTGCTGTACATTGCTGGCCATGGCGTCCTTGTGCAGTAACTTCATTATCTTGTTAATGACGATGTTCTAGCCACATGATTTGGAGATACCAGTGGAGTGGAGTGGAGACTTCCGGATGTCTTCGCACTTGTGAAGAAACTCTGGCAAAGTTTGTCGTGCACCCAAGGCCCTCTTCTCGACCTCCTCTCCAGTCTCCAGGGAAAAAAGAGGAAAAACTAATCACGTGTTCATGACGTACAGTAGGCGTTACACGGAGGCACAAACACGCACAAGCGGCAGGTTTTCCCGGCAGGAACAAGGGGTCGCACCTGAGGCGAGCGCGACACGTCCCGTGCTTGCATGGATTGGACGACCAACAACTCCCGTCAGGACGTAGCGTAGCGAGGAGGGGCGGTTGGAGGAGCATGTAATGAGGTAGCACATCGGGGACATGACACAGCAGGCGCCCTTTTGGATTTATTATCGCCTTTTTTCTGTTCCCTTTTGGATCAGTGACAGCGACGGTGACACAGCCGGCCGCTAATCATCGTACGTGCGGGTAGCAATCCAAGTTTGGGCTGCGTTTCGTTGTGCCGAGATTTGCACAACGGAACGGAGTAGAAGCAGTAGTAACAGCAGGCACCCGCACCCTCAAAAGTCAAAACTGCGTCGGCCACACCCTACCTGGCTAGATTCGTAGCCTAGCCGTAGCCGCAGCGGAATCGCTCACTCACACGCACGCACGCTTTGTCGTAGCATGTAACTCAGGGGAAAATTCTTGATTCTCCGGTCCTCGATGCATATAAATTGTACCTAGAATTTCTCGATTCTCTGCTCTTACTCCCTCAGTTCCGAGTTTTAGTTCAAATTTGAACTAAAACCATGACGAGTAAATCGGAACTGAGGGAGTACATGCATATAAATTCGAAAGAATGGTCGGTGACCATTGTACCACTACCATTTTTCTTCCCAACTCCCAAGTTTTCAACAGATTCCAACTCCCCGTATGTGAGCGAGCGATCCCCACCAAGGACTGTACTACATCACTGTTAGGAGCACACCGTTTTACTCCCCGCCAACAATAAAGGAGCACATTGTTTTACTGTTAGGGAGAAGCCGACGCAAGGCGTAGCTCTAGGGAGGGGCCTCAGCCTGCTACTGTTCACTCACCGGTTTGGCAGGCCGCAATCCGAGCCATGGTTTCTTCTTGGCGCCAACCAGGCAGCCGTCTGTAGAGGGGGAGAGAGGTACAATTTTTCTAAATGACCTTTAGGGCCTCAAGAGGCCCGCATCAGTTCGGACCTAATTGTCCGGGCCCATTATGCCATCCAACATGATACTCAGTCGGTCCACAGAGCGGTCCGAACATTTGGGGTGGGGGCTTTGCGGGAGTCTGGATCGTCGCCATGTAGGACTCCAACACCTCCGGCCCACTCAAACCCACCTCCCGGTCCATTCTCTTCCACTTCGCCCTTGTCCCCCTTACTTTGCATCCGCACCCTCATCCTCCGACGCATCCGCTCTACCTCTTCGACCAACGCCCAGGCATTGTCGGACGTCCAGCCCCCACCCACACGCCCGCTTGCCTTGTACTACGTCGCCGTCCACCCAGGATCCGTCCGCAGCTAGGTACACTCCGCCCCCTATTGACGCCGTCCATGGCCGACACCACGCCCGGTCAAATGCCATTGAGCTTATTTTTGAACCTCATGTCATTTTTTATAGCAAGAAGGATGACGGGGTACTCGGTGTGCAATGCGTGGTTGGCCGTATCAACTGACTTCGTAGGCATGAGCAGAGGGGCGGGGGGGGGGGGGGGGAGCAGCTCGTGCATGGTTCATTCATGCGCGAAAGCACATTGCGCCTTATAACATGCACATCATCCATGAACGCAATGTCAAGTCGCTAGTGTATCGATGGTATACCATCCAGAACTCCATCATGAAGTTTTGTGGCGCGATTAATCGGCTGGAGGCAATGTGGCCATTGTGCGCGGTAACCATGGAGACCGTAAGTGTTGCTTCTTCTTACTCTGCATGTTAGATTGATTCAATTCATTCACTCAATGTTGCTGTATCCATTGTATAGTCTGTACGCGTTGCCGTGATGTACTGTATGTTAGAGGGTAGACCATTCATGCACATACATTGTTGGATGGGAGCGGGATCGTCTGGCGTATTACCACCTGACATGGGGCCACTGATGTGTGGGCCCGGGTCCACATGCCAGTGTGCCAACGGCACGTCAGGGGTGCCGCGTCCTGTTGGATGAAGCTCAAGGGGTAGTATGAGTGGGACAACATGATCCATCCATGAAAAACTTGTTGAACATATGGTTGATCTCGTTGAATTTGAGCTTTTGTTGTACTAGACATTTTGCATGCTATTTATGGATGATTTGTGCTATTTTCTATCTGATCTTTGATGAATTCCATCGTGTTTGATGTAATTCGTCTGGTTAATTGAAATCCGTCTTGAAATGTATGTGGCTATGGTTGGATGGCCACCTCCCCCTGTTCGCGGACGGATGGTATCTGGTTTAGGGGTCAGCGTTGGAGATGCTCTTAAAACTGAAGCGCATCACTGATCCTCGGGATTATTTATTTGCGCGTCTGGCCTCTTCTAGTCGTGGCTAATCGTTGGGCGGATCACTTACACATAACATCATGAAATGGTTAGGCGCGTTTGACTTTCTACCTTCCACGGTAACTGGTCTCCTTTCCAACATGACATCTGCAGGACGCGCCATATCGTTAGTTGTCACGTGCTTGTTGTGCCAAATATTTAGTCACATTATGGCGCGAGAACAAATTGACCAACAGTATGACGCACACATGAAAGTGCAACTAATCCTCGGGTGGTTTTGGTAATTCATAACAACATATAGCTCATTGAATTAATATCCATTCAAGATAAATATTTCAGGATGTTCAATGATTGGCATGGCATGAAATAGAGATGTCGACCCCTCAAAATGCTAAGGACAAAGATTGGCAAAAGCTCAAGACTCTTCATTTTTATTTTAGTGATCCAGATCACATTGTGTCCATAGGAAAGCCAATACTATTAAAAGGGGATGAGGTGCTGCTTAATGGTCTACTTGCTCAAAGTGCTTAGTGATATTGCTCCAAAACCATCAGCCACTTTCTCCATCCAAATATGTCAAAACCCTAAACTCCAATTCCGCCTCACCGATTCTTTCTATCAGGAGCCACCGAGTTCATTTGACATAGCCGTTGCCATAAACTCTAACGATTCGGTCACACAGATACAGTTCTCGGTCCCACCGAGATGGCCTTGCCAGCGCTCTATAATCTGTTGCATTCACTTCGGTCTCACCGAGTTGTTGCAATCGGTCTCACCGAGTTGGCTTGACAGATTCTCTGTTGCTTATTGCTTCACTTCGGTCTCACCGAGTTGATGCAATCGGCGCCACCGAGATGAAGTTTTCCCTAAGCCCTAGCACATCGGTCCCACCGAGTTGTTCCAGTCGGTCCCACTGAGATTCCTAACGTTCATATCTTTGAACAGATCGGAGCCACCGAGTTTCCTAATCGGTGCCACCGAGATGAGTCAAAAGTGTGTAACAGTTGGATTTTGTGTGGAGGCTATATATACCCCTCCACCCCTTCTTCCTCATTGAGGAGAGCCATCAGAACGTGCCTACACTTCCACCATTTATTTTCTGAGAGTGAAACAACTACTCATGTGTTGAGATCAAGAGATTCCATTCCAACCATTTGAACCTTGATTTCTAGCCTTCCCCAAGTTGCTTTCCACTCAAATCCCTCTTCCACCATAGCAAAATCTACGAGAGAGAGTTGAGTGTTGGGGAGACTATCATTTGAAGCACAAGAGCAAGGAGTTCATCATCAACACACCATCTATTACCTTTTGGAGAGTGGTGTCTTCTAGATTGGTTAGTGTCGCTCAGGAGCCTCCGTCGTGATGTGGAGTTGAACCAAGAAGTTTGTAAGGGCAAGGAGATCGCCTACTTCATGAAGATCTACCCGAGTGAGGCAAGTCCTTCATGGACGATGGCCATGGTGGGATAGACAAGGTTGCTTCTTCGTGGACCCTTCGTGGGTGGAGCCCTCTGTGGACTCGTGCAACCATTACCCTTCGTGGGTTGAAGTCTCCATCAACGTGGGCGTATGATAGCACCACCTATCGGAGCCACGCAAAACATCTCCGTGTCTCCATTGCGTTTGCCTCCTCCAAACCCTTCCCTTTACCTTCATATGCAATGTTTTACATTCCTCTACTATACTCTTAGAATTGCATGTGTAGGTTGATTGCTTGACTTGTGCTAATTGCTAAAATCTGCCTACAACTAAAATTGGGAAAATGATAGATTTTTATTTGGTCAAGTAGTCTAATCACCCCCCTCCAGACATACTTTGATCCTACAAGTGGTATCAGAGCTTTGGTCTCCATTAGCCTTGATTTCCATAGCTTTGGTGATCATAGCCTTGGTTTCATAACCTACGAGAGTATGGCATCTAGCAAACACTACAAAAAAAATACACTTCCATGATGATACGTATTTGTCACAGTAGGTCACTTTTTTGTCATGCATGTACATCCATGATGATTTTATGACAGAATCAAGATAGTCATACCTGTGCTGTCGTAGAAGTGTTCCATGACATTACCAAAATTATCATCACGGAAGTGTCCACTTCCATGATGATAAATCGCGCGTCACAAAAGTGCTTTCGTCAAGGGTGACCGACACGTGGCATCCACCGTAACGGGTCGCCGTTAAGCTATCGGGTCCGGTTTTGGATCCGATAACTCGTTAACAGCCCGGACCAATGGGAAATTTCCACGTGTAAAATTCTGATTGGCCGGAGGAAACACGTGTCAGCTCGTCAGTGGGTTAGATAGGCGCCTATGATATGTCGACACGTGTGACGGCCCACCACTGGCCCATTTAGCTTACAAAGGCCGTCCCGTTTCACTTGGTCAAAAGTTAGCGGGCTGGCCCATGAAAAGCCTGTTAATGGTCTCTTCGCAAATAGCCCATTTTACGGCCTGGTAACTCACGGCCCGAAATCGGCCCAACAACGTCATGTGGACCGTCGAATATAACACCAGCCCGTTTCACTTTCGGCCCATGTATGGCCCACGACGTCTTTCGGCCCATATGAGGCCTTCGTATCTTTAGGCCCTTTAGGGGCCCACGGTGACTCTAGCCCATAATGAACAATAAATTTCTTTGTACCCGTTAACGACCCATGATTCACATGGGCCGTTTCCAGCCCGTGTTAGCTTTCGGCCTACTGACGGCCCATACGTTCTTGGGCTCCTTTCCGGCCCTCGATTACTTCCGGCCCATTACTGGCCTGTTCCCCTAATGGGCCAAATTCGGCCCGTGGCAAGAGTCGGCCCGTTTCTGGCTTGTTAACCCATTGCACCGTTTCCAGCCCGTCCTATATTCTGGCCAATTAACGACCCGTTATGCCTGTGACAGAATTAAGCCTTTGCTGTCCTCCGGCCTGTTAACGGCCCGTTACCATGCTGGGCCGATACCAATTACGCCCGTTTACGGCCCATGTAGACCCATTTATCCGACGGCCCGAGGCCCACAGATTCTACGACCCTGTTGGAGGCCCATTTATCGACGGCCCGTAGGAGGCCCATGGTTCCTACGACCCGTAGTAGGGTCAAGGTTACCACGGTCCGTATATGGCCCATGGTTGTTGCGGCCACTAGCAAACCAGGGAAAAAGAAGACTAGGAAATAAATAAGCCCGAAACTAATGCTAGGCTATTAAGGCGATTGCACAGATTACATCCACTGGCATCAAAGATCGCCACCAGTGCAAATATAGGGAACACCCTACACTATACAAAAATGGCTTGCTTTTTTCTTTAGCCAGTGGCTGCACGTTAAGAACAAATTTTGTATCGCAACAAAACAAATTACAACTATAAAACAAAAGGAAGGTTGGCATAAAAGTTAACAGTCTGGCAGATAAATGCACCACCAGAAGTTCAGAAGCTCAGTTCATTTGACCTGACTGTTATGTTTTCATGCTGTATTGTCCGATGGAGCACCATAACCTTCGCCTTCATTTCTCCTAGGCTCCTGAACAACATAGCAAATGTTTGATAGTCTGGTTTCAAAACCATGCATATCTTGACAACACCGAAAAATGTCTATCCTTGTTTCACAAAGGGTCTCTGTTAGGGAATGGACTTGTGTCTGGAGCACATATATAACATTGTTTTGAGCTTGCATATCTTGATCATGAGGCAGTTTGGATGAGATTGCCTTAACAACCAACCCAGTATTACACATGAATGTGCTTTTGGCACTGTTAGTGGACAGGTACTGACCCACTGCAGCAAGAGCTGACATTGCAGTTATAGTTGCCTCGCCACCTTCAGAAGGTGGCGGTTCCACAATTTTTTCCATAGCTTCTGAAAAGTTGAGTTTTTACATTAGTAGTACCAGAACAGAAGATATTAAGGAGGCAACAAAACCAAACAAAATAGCTTTGGTCTATATACAGAACTTATTCTAGTGAACCCATGTAAAATATTTGTTGTATTTTACTGCAAAGTACATAATAAAACCAGGTTGCAAACATATGACCATGTACCATGGCTAATGTATTGTCTATTTCTTCACATTATATTGACAGCTAAGGATAAAGACACAAAGTTTATAATACGGTAAGCATAGTATGACATCATTCATATCACAAAACAACTGAGAACAGACAAACAGGCAATTGTAACGTTGTGTGGGCAAGTCCAGCACCGAACTAGATTACAGGTCAAGATCAAAGTAACATCACTCCTCTCTTTTAAACCTTGTAAGGTGCAATGATACGCTAAGACAATTGTGTATAAAATTGAAAAGAGTAATAGACATTGGCTGCAAACCATGCAGTTCAAGGCACAAGTCAGAGTAAGTAGTAGTTAAAAGGCATGAGGATTAAGGACTTACATCGGCTTTGACTGGTGTAGTCATGCCCTTCGTCTTGTTGGTGTGACAGTCCTTGAAGATTTCCACAACATTTGGTTCAGGTACTTTTTGGTCCTTGCGGGCTTTCCTCTGCATTTGGAACAAGTCAATATAGATATGATAATATGGTACATCGAAAAGAGTGAAACAGCAGCTAATTACAAGAGCCTCACAGTGTGCAATATAGCTACGAGATCCTGTCGTCTGTTGGAATTTCACTTTCGTACGGTTGGCCTTGTTCTTTGAACAGTTCACCTACAAGAAGATAGATTTGTGTGGCACATGCGTAAATAGGACTTCAACATGTGATCTGATCACATATATATATATATATAATGTACCTGATACTTCGTATCAGACCAGTGTTTAACGAGGCCTCTCCAGTCTTCATCCGATATATTTTCCACTGGAGATGTTTGGGCAAGTTCACTGTTAGCCTTGCCTTCAAAGTGAGTTTTCCTCAAGTTATACCGATACTGTTGATACATCTCCGTCGTATCTACTTTTCCAAACACTTTTGCCCTTGTTTTGGACTCTAACTTGCATGATTTGAATGGAACTAACCCAGACTGACGCTGTTTTCAGCAGAATTGCCATAGTGTTATTTATGTGCAGAAACAAAAGTTCTCGGAATGACCTGAAATTCCACGGAGATTATTTTTGGAAATAATAAAAAATACTGGTGGAAGAATCAAGGCCAGGGGTCCCACACCCTTGCCACGAGGGTGGGGGCGTGCCCCCTGCCTCGTGGCCCCCCTGGAGCTCCACCGACCTCAACTCCAACTCCATATATTCGTGTTCGGGGAGAAAAAATCAGAGAGAAAGATTCATCGCGTTTTACGATACGGAGCCGCCGCCAAGCCCTAAACTCTCTCGGGAGGGCTGATCTGGAGTCCGTTCGGGGCTCCAGAGAGGGGAATCCGTCGCCATCGTCATCGTCAACCATCCTCCATCACCAATTTCATGATGCTCACCGCCGTGCGTGAGTAATTCCATCGTAGGCTTGCTGGACAATGATGGGTTGGATGAGATTTATCATGTAATCGAGTTAGTTTTGTTAGGGTTTGATCCCTAGTATCCACTATGTTCTGAGATTGATGTTGCTATGACTTTGCTATGCTTAATGCTTGTCACTAGGGCCCGAGTGCCATGATTTCAGATCTGAACCTATTATGTTTTCATGAATATATCTGAGTTCTTGATCCTATCTTGCAAGTCTATAGTCACCTACTATGTGTTATGATCCGGCAACCCCGAAGTGACAATAATCGGGACCACTCCTAGTGATGACCGGAGTTTGAGGAGTTCATGTATTCACTATGTGTTAATGCTTTGGTCTGGTACTCTATTAAAAGGAGGCCTTAATATCCCTTAGTTTCTGTTAGGACCCCGCTGCCACGGGAGGGTAGGACAAAAGATGTCATGCAAGTTATTTTCCATAAGCACATATGACTATATTCGGAATACATGCCTACATTACATTGATGAATTGGAGCTAGTTCTGTGTCACCCTATGTTATGACTGTTACATGATGAACCGCATCCGGCATAATTCTCCATCACCGATCCAATGCCTACGAGCTTTTCACATATTATTCTCCGCTTATTTACTTTTCCGTTGCTACTGTTACAATCACTACAAAACCCAAAAATATTACTTTTGCTATCGTTACCGTTACTTCCATACTACTTTGCTACTAAATACTTTGCTGCAGATATTAAGTTATCCAGGTGTGGCTGAATTGACAACTCAGTTGCTAATACTTGAGAATATTCTTTGGCTCCCCTTGTGTCGAATCAATAAATTTGGGTTGAATACTCTACCCTCGAAAACTGTTGCGATCCCCTATACTTGTGGGTTATCAAGACTATTTTCTGGCGCCGTTGCCGGGGAGCATAGCTCTATTCTTTGAGTCACTTGGGATTTATATCTGCTGGTCACTATGAGGAACTTGAAAGACGAGAAAACAAAAATTTATCCCTCAACTACGAGGGGAGGTAAGGAACCGCCATCTAGCTTTGCACTTGATTCACCTTCTGTTTTGAGTAAGCTTGCGACATCCAAACCTGCTTCTGATATTAATTCTGATATGTCGCATGTTATTGATGATGCCACTTCTGCTATGCATGATACTTATGATGAAACTACTTCTATGCTTGATACTACTGTGCCACTTGGTGAATTTCTTGATGAACAACTTGCTAGGGCTAGAGAAAATGAAATTATTGAAACAGAAAATATTGATGAAAGTGATGATGAAGGCTCTCGCAATAAATATGAATTGCCTGTTGTGCCTGAGGGCTATGTTATGGATGAAGAAACTGCTAGAGACTTTCTTGCTTGCAATGATAGGAGTGATCTTAAGAAATTATTAGCTAAGCTTAAACAAAAAACTCTGAATGCTAGAATGAAATATGATCCTGCTTATGCTACTTCACCTATCGTTGTTACTGATAAGGATTATGAATTCTCTGTTGATCCTGATATAATTACTTTGGTTGAATCTGATCCTTTCTATGGCTATGAATCCGAAACTGTTGTGGCACATCTTACTAAATTAAATGATATAGCCACCCTGTTCACTAATGATGAGAGAACTCGCTACTTTTATATCCTTAAAATATTTCCGTTCTCATTAAAGGGTGATGCTAAGATATGGTTTAATTCTCTTGATCCTGGTTGTGTGCGTAGTCCCCAGGATATGATTTATTACTTCTCTGCTAAATATTTCCCCGCTCATAAGAAACAAGCTGCTTTAAGGGAAATATATAATTTTGTGCAAATTGAAGAAGAGAGTCTCCCACAAGCTTGGGGGAGGCTTCTCCAATTACTTAATGCTTTGCCTGATCATCCTCTTAAGAAAAATGAAATACTTGATATCTTCTATAATGGACTAACCGATGCTTCTAGAGACCACCTGGATAGTTGGGCGGGTTCTGTTTGCAGGGAAAGAACACCAGATGAAGCTGAAATCCTATTGAATAATATGTTGACCAATGAAAATAATTGGACACTTTCCGAACCAGCTCCTAAACCAACTCCGAAGAAAAGGGGTGTTCTATTTCTCAGTCCTGAAGATATGCAAGAGGCAAAGAAATCTATAAAGGAAAAAGGTATAAAAGCTGAAGATGTTAAGAATTTACCTCCTATTGAAGAAATACATGGTCTTAATTTATCGCCTGTTGAAGAAATATATGATCTTAATTCATCTCCTATTGAAGAAACTCATGGTCTTGATAACCCGACACAGGTAGTAAAGGTAAATTCTCTCTATAGATATGATAAAGCTGAAATTCCTCCTACTAAGTTTGGTTAAGCAAGAAGATTTGAATGCTTATTTTGGTAGACAATTAAAACAAAATGCTTATATGATTGAACACTTGGGTGATTATATGTCTAGAGTTAAAGGTGAACTTAAACTCATTAGTAAACATGCTTCTATGGTTACCACTCAAGTAGAACAAGTACTTAAAGCTCAAAATGATTTGCTCAATGAATTGAATAATAAGAATAATGATTTTGCTGTTAGAGTGGCTACTAGAACTGGTAAAATGACTCAGGAAACTTTGTATCCTGAAGGCCATCCTAAGAGAATTGAGCAGGATTCTCAGAGAAATAATACTGATGCACCTAGTCCTTCTAAGAAGAAGAAAAAGAAAAGTGATAGGACTTTGCATGCTTCTAATGAACCTGTTGTTGACACACCTGAGAATCCCAATGATATTTCTATTTCTGATGCTGAAACACAATCTGGTAATGAACATGAACCTAGTGATAATGTTAATGATGATGTTCATGTTGATGCTCAACCTAGCAAAGATAATGATATAGAAATTGAACCTGCCGTTGATCTTGATAACCCACAATCAAAGAATCAACGTTATGATAAGAGAGGCTTTGTCGCTAGGAAGCACGGTAAAGAAAGAGAGCCATGGGTTCAGAAACCCATGCCTTTTCCTCCCAAACCATCCAAGAAAAAGGATGATGAGGATTTTGAGCGCTTTGCTAAAATGATTAGACCTATCTTTTTGCGTATGCGATTAACTGATATGCTCAAAATGAATCCTTATGCTAAGTATATGAAAGAAATTCTTACTAATAAAAGAAAGATACCGCAAGCTGAAATTTCCACCATGCTTGCTAATTATACTTTTAAGGGTGGAATACCAAAGAAACTTGGAGATCCAGGAGTACCAACTATACCATGCTCCATTAAAAGAAATTATGTTAAAACTGCTTTATGTGATCTTGGAGCCGGTGTTAGTGTTATGCCTCTCTCTTTATATTGTAGACTTGATTTGAATAAGTTGACACCTACTAAAATATCCTTGCAAATGGCTGATAAATCAACTGCTATACCTGTCGGTATTTGTGAGGATGTGCCTGTTGTGGTTGCAAATGTTACTATTTTAACGGACTTTGTTATTCTTGATATTCCCGAGGACAATAGTATGTCTATTATTCTTGGAAGACCCTTTTTGAATACTGTAGGGGCTGTTATTGATTGCAATAAAGGCAATGCCACTTTTCATGTTAATGGTAATGAGCATACGGTACACTTTCCGAGGAAACAACCTCAAGTCCACAGTATCAATTCTATTGGAAAAATTCCATCGATTATTTTTGGAGGTTTTGCATTTCCTCTTCCTACTGTCAAGAAGAAATATGATATTCTTATTATTGGGGACGTGCATATCCCCATTGAGGTAACTTAGTGCTATTCGAAATTTCTCCGGTTCCATGTTATTTGGAATGAGTTTGTTAACAGGACTTGATCAACCTTGTTAGTGGATTCCTTTTGATGAGCATGAGATGGTTGAAGTTAGAAAGCACAACCTTCTGTACCCTCCTTTTACTTTCTGTTATTTAGTTGAAATAAAGTAAAAATAGTATTTTCTGTCAGTTTTCTGAATTATCCGTGCAATAAAAAATACCTTGAAAATAAAAGTTCTCCAAATGCCCCGAAATTGAAATATGATTTTTTCTGGAATATTTGAGAATATCTGGCACTGAGAACACAGCAGGGGAGCAAGCACCTGGCCACGAGGGTCCAGGGCGCGCCCCTGCCTCGTGGGCCCATGGTGGCTCCCCTCCACTTATTCCTGCACCCACACACTTCTTCTTCCTCCCAAAAAAATCACCATCCAGCTCAAGCACGAGTTCTAGCTCATTTTGCTGCGATTTTTGATCTCCTTGCTCGAAGCACCTCTCACAAAACTGCTTTGGGGGATTGTTCCTTGGTATGTGACTCCTCCATTGGTCCAATTAGTTTTTGTTCTAGTGCTTTATTCATTGCAAATTTGCGCTGCCTAGGTGACCATGTTCTTGAGCTTGCATGTCAAATTTATATGGTTCCAAGTAGTTCTAATGCATGATATAGGTCCTAGGCACTTGTAGGAGTAGTTGCTATCAATTTTGTTGAGTTTGGTTCACTTTTATTTGAAGTTACGAAAAATTTCAGAAATTTTGCAGAGGAAGAAATATGTTTAGGAAAATGTACCAAGGTGGTCCTTCAAGGAAGCAAGGACCCAGGCTTGCAATGCGTGATGCTGATGATGAACCACCAAGGGACGCCCCAATGCGGCCTTGTGAAGCCTTCAGAGGACTTCATGGATCAAGCAGGAATTAAGGAAGAATTTAACGCATATTTGCGTAACGCTGATCTTGTGAGCTTCGAGGCAGAAAAGTGCCGTCAGTACCACTATCTCACTAGTTCCTTTGTGAGGAGGCAAAAGGGAGATATTTTATAACCAGAGAGGAGGCGGAAGAGTATAAGAGGAGGGCTGAGATAGCTCACCTCCAAGCTGCAGCCCACGATGCAATGACTGCTGCATCTCAGTACGACCCCAACTACGACTTTGGATACCCGCCAGGCCATGCGTGGCAATAAACCAACTTAGGCCAAAAGCCTAAGCTTGGGGGAGTACGTATTTCTCACCGACATTACATTCATGTTCACACACTCGTTGCTAGATGTCGGTGCTCATACTCTTTCACTGTAATATCCATGCTAGTTTATTTTTCTTTTTATGCTTTCTTCTTGTGTGTTTGAAAAATCTTAAGAAAACCAAAAAAAATTTAGTTGTAGCTTTTAGTTAGTTTACCTTTTGTGACGCCCTCGATTCAATCGTACACTAATCATACACGCAAATATGTACGATCAAGATCAAGGACTCACGGGAAGATATCACAACACAACTCTAGACACAAATTAAAATAATGCAAGCTTTATGTTACAAGCCAGGGGCCTCGAGGGCTCGAATACATAAGCTCGAATACACCAGAGTCAGCGAAAGCAACAATATCTGAGTACAGACATAAGTTAGACAAGATTGCCTTAAGAAGGCTAGCACAAAAGCAACATCGATCGAAAAGGCAAGGCCTCCTGCCTGGGAGCCTCCTAACTACTCCTGGTCGTCGGCGGCCTCCACGTAGAAGTAAGCATCGGCGGTGCCATCTGGCTCCTAGGCTCCGACATCTGGTTGCATCAACCGGAAAGAAGAAGAAAGGGGGAGCAAAGCAACCATGAGTACTCATCCAAAGTACTCGCAAGCAAGGATCTACACTACATATGCAACATTATCAAAGGAAGGCTGTATATGTGGACTGGGCTGCAGAAATGCCAGAATAGAGGGGAGAAGCTAGTCCTATCGAAGACTAGCCTCTTCTGAAAACCACCATATTGCAGCAACAGGAGGGAGTAGAGTAGCATAAAGTAAAGTAATAGAAGTGTTATCAACCTCGGCCAGAGATCCTTTCTCGACTCCCTGTGAGAAAGCAATCCCAGAGCCATACTATCCATTTCTCATATCCATGACTCATCTCAAGTATCCAGTTCTAGTTGTATCGATCGGGATACAACTCCAAGTGTCCGTTACCGTAGGACAGGCTATCGATAGATGTTTTCTTCCCTGCAGGGGTGCACCAACTTACCCACCACGCTCGCTTAACTCCGGCCGGACACACTTTCCTGGGTCATGCCCAGCCTCGGCCAAACAATACGCCGCAACCCGACCTAGGCTTAATAGAGAGGTCAGCACGCCGGACTAAACCTATGCCCCCAAGGGTCATGGGCCATCTCCTCGGGAACTCCTGCATGTTGCGAGGGTGGTCGGTGAGCAGACCTAGCTACCTCCTTCAACAAGGCAGGTGCTTACGCAGTCCAACCCGGCGCGCGCCGCTCAGTCGCTGACGTCTATTAAGCTTCGGCTGATGCATACGACGCAGAACGCCCATACTATGCCCACGTGATGGTTAGTGCTATCAGGCCAGAGGCCCCTCGGATCAAATATCCAAATCGTAGTGGATTAGGAACGCGCGGTAACAAGAAGAGACTCACGAAAGATGTGACCCCGTTGCCCCGTCTCGAGTACTTGCGGCAAGGGCTAGGAATGCCCGGCCACGCCACGTAATTATCTCGCGAGCACCCTCCAGGTCGACCCATCTCCACATCACTCGCAATCAAGCTCGCGCGGGTACCCCTCAGGGCTGACCCGTCTTTAGTAAATGGTTCAGTGTAAAGTCATAGTAACCATAGTAATTGTGTGTCCAAACATCAAGGGGAAAACCCGAGGAATCACCCTCGGTGAATTCCACTCGATGTAATCATCAAGGTGAATGTAAGAGGAATCACCCCCGAGGTTCACACTTGAGGGGTTGCACGACAGAGTCGTATCGGAAGTGGTTAAGGAGGAAATCACCCTCGATGACCACGACCGAATAGCTACACTACAGAGTTAACATCAGAAGTGCTAAAGAGGCCTCACCCTCGGCACTCGATAGTAACCCAGTAGTGTCGAGCAACTAAGGGGAAAGTGATGTGCGGTGCCGGGGCCTGGTCTTCGATCCCGTTGATCGGGTCTTCGATGATGAAGCAGTGGCAACAAGGACAAGGTGGGGGTCACTGATGGATCACTAACCAACCTATACTAAGCAGTTTAGGATAAGCAGGTAAGGTACAACAGCAGATACAAAAGCAGGCTATGCATCAGAATAGGAGCAATCAATTACAGTAGCAAAATCTAATGCAAGCATGAGAGAATGGAATGGGCGATATCGGGATGATCAAAGGGGGGGCTTGCCTGGTTGCTCTGGCAACGAGGGGTCGTCGGTGACGTAGTCGATCACAGGAGCGATATCGGTCTCGGGGTCTATCGGAGAGAAGAGGGGGAAGAAACAATAAATATAAAGCAAGCATAACATCACAAAGCATAACATGGCAATATGCTGTGCCGGGTGTGACCTAACGTATGGCTACACGATAAAGGTGAAGGGGAATTCAACCGGGAAGGTATTCCCGGTTCCGGACCTGTGTCAGACAAGTGACCGGAGGGGGAAAAGTTCAATGTTTGCTATGCTAGGGACGTGTGGCAGGCAAACGGACCGCGTGTTCAGATTCGTCTCGTCGTTCTGAGCAACTTTCATGTAGAAAACATTTTCATCTGAGCTACGATTTATTTTATATGATTTTCAAAGAATTTAAACAATTTTCTAGAATTATCTTAATTATTTAAAACAACATTATCCAGAACAGTGCGGCGGTGATGTCAGCATAATGTCAAGATGAAGTCAGCAGGTCAACTAACCGGTTGGCCAGGTCAAACCTGACATGTGGGGTCACCGGGACCCACATGTCAGCCTCTGTTAGTACTAAACGGAGTTAAAACTAATCTAACTACTTAATTAGATGGTGGGCCCTACTAGTCAGTGGTTAATTAGTGTTTTAATTAGCTAATTAACTAATTAACCTATTTTCTTTTTAAATAAATTTTGTTTATTTAGGCGGGACCCACGTGTCATAGACACAGGGCCTGCCCAATCAGCGTTGACGCTTGTTAAATGGTCAACTGGGGCCCCGGGGCCTGCAGGCAGCGGGGACCACGGTGCCAGGTCAGCGGCGCCACCGGAGTTGCTCCGGTGGGCCTGCGTGCGGCGGCTGAACGCCGGCGAGCGTCGGAATCACGCTGTAGTGCCCCGTTTTGCGTGTTCTTGGTCGCGCTCGAGCGGGCAGAACGCGCCGCGTCGATCTGTGGCATCGGTTGGTGCGGGGGCAACCGGAATCGTGGACGGCGACATGGTCCGCGGTGGCGAGTTTTCGGGCGACGATGCAAACGGCGATGCAGCCCGCAGTAGTTCAATCTAAAGCTTCGGGCGTGCTCTACGCACGCGCGAGGACAACGGACACATGCCCTTGACCAAAAGGTCACCGGAGACGCGCCGGCGACCAAACGAGGCGGCGGTGGTTCGGGCTTCGTCGGGGTAGTGGCTATAGAGAGGGCAGGGGACGGCGCGTTCGGTGCAGGAGCTCACCACGGGAGCGTGGGGTCTAGGCGGAGGGCTCAGGGAGGTCCGGTGAAGCAGATCGGCCGCGAGGTCGTGTGGTGGCCGTCGAGGAGGAAGACGAAGGGGATCCGGCGCTGGCGTGGCTCCAGCCTTGAGGTCGTTGGTGCAGACGAAGTAGAAGACGGTCGTGGGGCTCGTGGACACATCGGGGCGGCGAGGAGGGCACGGTGGCCGCGGTGGCGCAGCAACGCAGCGACGACAGTGCGTCGGGGCGAGGTGGATCTGCAGAAGGGGGCGAGGGAGAGCCAGGGGGACGGAGTAGCGGGAGTGGCGGTAGGTGAGGGGGAGGACTCGAGGCGTCCGGGGCCTTATCATCTCGTCGGGCGTCGCCGGCGAGGTGGTTGGACGGCGACGGGCGCGCTCTGTCCTGCTCGGTCGGAGGAACAGAAGGCAACCGGTGAGGGGGAGTGGGCCGGCCTGCTGGGATGGGCCGAGGCCCAAGGGAAGGCCAGGGGCTTCTCTCTCTCCTCTGCCTTTTTCCTTTTCTTTTTTCCTTTTTGTTTCTTTTATTTGCTCTATTTTGCATTTTTCTTTCAGTACCAAAATGAGTTTTGTTTTGAACGAAACTTGGCACATAAAACTAACATAAAACCTTGAGATGGAACAAAAAGTTTGGGGTCAAAAGGAATTGCCTAAACAATTTTAGAAATTGAAAAGTCCAATTTAAATGCTGCTGGAGCACCAAATTAATTCCCATGGGCATTTTGGGAATTCAGAAGAGGTTGGTTCAACATGACAGTGATCAGGGAAATTTATAGGATAAGGTGAACATTTTAGTTTTACTGCCCAAAGAAATAATTTATTTAACTTATTTTGTTACTTGAAAAGGCTTTGATTTTTGGACAAGTGGCAAGCTACATAGTAATCACGATGACATGGCCACCATTAGGGGGAGATTACTGTAGCATGATTCTCGGGGTGTTACAAATCTCCTCCACTATAAAAAAAATCTCGTCCCGAGATTTAAGAGGTGGAGTAAGGGGAAAGACTCGGGAAGGACGGAGCTCATCACAAGATAAGTACCTCAACGTGGCATAGAGGCATCTCTCAAGTTGAAATTCAAGAAAGTCATCGATAGCAAGGTGAGGTGCAATAAGAAGCTTAAACCGGGTAGACAATCGTTCAATGCCTAATCAGAAGGTGAAAGGGTTTCAGAGCAATCAGAATAATTATCGCGTCTGATACCAGAACGAAAACATGGTAAGGAAATTAGCTCGTGTATTACATACGAAGCCAAGTGCAAAGGATACTTTAGCATCAAGGGTATACACGAGAGTCAGGTTTCGATCCTGGGACCTGTGGGTCATGGGCCCACCATGTGGGTTAAAAGTAGAAAGGGGGCCGATAGCAAGGCATGTCAAAGGATAGACCATCGGTTATGTTGGCAATAACGTTGCTACCAAGGGCTAGGGACGAAGAGAACCATTTTCCTGCTCGTTAAGACGAGGCAGACCAATAGGAAACGTTCTCGTCCATCGGTGGTTACCGGAATGTCATCAACAGTAGTAACAGGGTCTTACCGACAGAGTTGACACCGAGGTGTTTATATATGCCGGAAATATTACTGTTCATAGCATATAGACCACAAGAAAGGTTAAACAAAACAATGGAAAGGAAAATGTGATGTCCAGAGTAAATAGAACAATGGAAAGGAAAATGTGTTTGGACACATATTTCAGGGGTATATCCTTCCCAAGGACAAGCAGAGCATGATATCCACGACACTATAGAAAGTAGAAAACCATTTAGGCAAGGGGAGAGAAATTTCATGACATTACCCAAACAACGGTGTTTGGATAATTAAGCAAGAAACCTTTAGCATTGGGCTTCAAAATGTTTTATTGAAAATTGGAGTACCAAAGACATGCTTCGAGATAGCACCGACATGGTGTTTCAATTATGGATTGGGTCTGTAGATCATAAGAGATTCAAAGGAACATTTCCAAGATTATCTTAGAACGTAAGGTATAACCAAACACAATCATGTCTGTGTTGGCAGGAAGTCAACGACGTTGTCGATGATAACACAATCATAGAGGGGCGAGGATGGTATTTCTCATCATGAATTCGATTGATATCCTGAAACAGGTCAGTATATTGATGGGGATCACGACAGATTTTGTTGAGGTACTATGAAGAGGCCATAGAACAGTGTCGGAGTAAATGACCACGGGTAGCCTAACCGACTCCCCCTGGCTCTTTGAAAATTATCACGCCGTTCAGGCCATCAAGCATACAAAGCCTAGGGCCGCCTTCCCCCGGCCGGCTACCCCCAGGGCCGACTCCCAGAAGGCGACCCAGCCCCAGAAACCTTCTCCAAGAAAGATACGAGATGGCCGACTCCGGGAAGCCGGCCCCAAGAAGACCGACTCCCAGAAGCCGGCCACGAAGAAAGCCGGCTCCCGGGAAGCCGGCCAAGATTACACCCACAAAGACTGAACCCTCATAGCGGCGGTACGATGGGGTGTGGTCACAGTACAGCCCACTACCCCCGATTCCCGGAGCAGGCGTGGTCACAGGGCACCGTACGGGCCAGCCATCCCCCGTCCGGCGCGGCACTGTAGCCATGTTGGCCTCGATGTCACCCACGACAGGTGCCAGAACGGCCCGCGGGCGGCGGGCCCCTTTGCCAGAGAGACATCTGAAGACGGCCCGAACTCCTCTAGTCGGCCAGGGATGTGGCCGGCTCCCAATAGCCGGCTACCTCCCTCCCTCGAAGCATGCGCCCCATTAAGGAGACAAGACGAGGTAAGGCTACAGTGAGAGCTTGCAAGGCGGCGACACTGTAGCCACGCTTACCACGACAAAGCCCTCGTCATCAGAGGTGAGGCAACAGTAACCAGCCGCCGACAAAGCCCCCATGCGGTGGGGCCGGCGTGCCGGCCAAGAAGCCGGCAGCCGGCGGGACCCACTAGTCGGCGGGCCCCAATGACCGGCGAAGAAGCCGGCGAGCATAGACATTGACGGCTGGGACCCGCGCCCAGCCGGATTACCATTGTACCCCTGGGGGTAGGCCTATATAAACCCCCTGGGACACCCATGCAAAGGGTTGATCCCATAGAATTCCACACACCATATAGAGAGAAAAAGGAGAGCTAGCCTTGCCCTTCTTCTTCCTCTAGCCAAACAGCTCAAGGAGCACTTGTAGCTACTTGTATTGATCTAGTGATCATGCAGAGACCCCGCAGAGTAGGACTAGGGGTGTTATCTCCACGGAGAGCCCCGAACCTGGGTAAGATCCGCCGGCGTGCATGTCTTCGCCTCATCCCGTTTCCAGGCACCGGCGACGTCTTACTGGCTCCCACAATGATAAGCCACCCGTTGGCATATGTCGCACCTACCACCCGACATTTGGCACCCACCGTGGGGCCAGGTGCACCGTCGTCCGGAGACCTGTTCTGAACGGGAACCCTTTTTCTCCCCCGCGAGCGCAGCCAGCCTGCTGCGCCCGACATCGTTTGCCCCGACGCGCTGCAAGGCGTCGACGACGCCTGCGCAGCGAGCTGCCTCGCCGATCTTCTCGGCGAGACTCGCATCTCCGACGAGCCCTCGTCCGACGCAGGCACAGACTACCCCAAGAGCCGCCTCGTCAGCCTCTTCGACCAACTGCACGTCTCCAGCGAGCCTGCTGTAGACTTGGAGTCGGTCGGCTCCACCGACCCGATGCTTGTCGACTCCGACACGGCATCGCTCGACGCCTACCCCTCCGACGTGGCAGTCTTCGACGACCCTCTCCCTCGAGCTGACAGCGGCAGCAGCGCTGTCACTGAGGTGCTGGTCATCAGCCACGTCGCCGACTCGGGCGAGAACGCCCATGATGCCCTGCGAGCGGCGATGCATGACTTGTCCGTCCCCATCCCGGCCGACGCCGACGCCGAGACCCTGGAGGCACGCCGCCTTGCCCTCATCACGGAGGGTCAGAAGATAGCCTTCATGAGACGCCTCACCGAGGGTCACCAGCGCGAAGTCGACCGCGCCGCCTTCGGTACGCCACCTCCTGGCGGGCCGAGCCGAGTCGGCCTCGTCAAGAAGCGCGGCGCGGCCATCGCCAGCATGCTGGGGGCAGACCGCCCCATCTATGCCATCCCGCTCAAGAATCTGAGAGCCGCTCAGGCGGCCGTTGAAGAGCTGAACGGGCTGGGGGCTGATGGGCTCCCCTACATGACAAGGCGCATCCAGCAGCTGATCGACGCGGCCGCAGAACGGCACGAAGCCGGGGCCCGCGCTGAGAGTCCTCCCCCACGCCGTGAGCACGCCGCGACATCCCGGTCGCCGACTGTGAGCGGCGCCCGCGCAAGGAAAGACAAGGAGCCGGCTGCTAGCCGCAGCCGGACTCGGATCACCATCGAGCGCGACGCGGAAGGCCGCCCTCGAGTAGTGGAGCGCCAAGGAAATCCGCCTCCTCCCCCGCCTCGAGGGGAGAGACATCCCACCCCGCCGCCTGTCGCGCATCCGACTCTTGGTGGCCGACTAGGCCACCGCGAAGGAATCGGCGAGAACGACGCCCGCCACCGGATCGACCGCCTAGCTCGATCCCTGGTGCTAGAAGAAGAAGACGATGTCGGCCCGCCATGCTTTGGCCCCCGCATCCGCGACGAGCCCTTCCCCAAAGGGTTCTCGCTCCCCAGAGACACGCCCAAGTACAACGGGTATGTGAAGCTGGAAGATTGGCTCATCGACTACTCTACCGCTGTCAGCATAGCGAACGGCAACAGGCACGTAGCCGTGAAGTACGTCCCCCTCATGCTGCAAGGCACGGCACGCACCTGGCTCAACAGCCTCAAGCCCTACAGCGTCAACAGCTGGCTGGACTTCACGGAAGTCTCCGTCCGCAACTTCACCAGCACGTACAAGCGGCCTCCCAAACCCCGCCAGCTCTCCCTATGCGTCCAAGGGCCCAACGAGTCGACCCGCGACTACCTCACGCGGTGGGCCGAGCTCCGCAACTCCTGCGAGGGGGTGCATGAGGTTCAAGCCATCGAATACTTCACCGCTGGGTGCCGAGAGGGCACCCTCCTCAAGCACCGACTCCTCTGTGACGAGCCGGCTACCCTCGACGAGCTGCTGATCATTGCGGACAAGTACGCCACGGCCGACTCCTCATTGAAGACCGAGCTCCGAGTGGACGCCTCTGGGAAGGTGCTCGCTCCGGCTCCCAAGACGCCGGCTGGCGACTCCAATCGGTGCCCCTACCAGAACGACCACAAGCGCAAGGCCCCTATGCCGCCTTCCACCAGTCGGCAGGTGGCCACAGTCGAAGATCAGCAGCCCGAAGAACGGCCCGCTCCCAAGAAGAAGGGCGGCAGGCCGGCTTGGCAGCCGGCCTTCTCCTACGAGCAGACTCTCGATGCCCCCTGCAAGTTCCACAGCAGCGCGAAGCCGTCCAACCACATGACCCGAAAGTGCCACTCGCTCACACGGATCTCCAAGGGCGAGGGGCTGGTGCCACCTCCCCCTCCCAGCCCGCCGCCTCCAGCCCCCCAGCAGCCGGCTGCTTGACCAGCAGTCAGAGCCATTCAAGATGAGTTCCCTGAAGAGCATGCCGCCTACGTCGTCTTCACGAGCCAAGTTGAAGACAAGCGCAGCCGGCGCCGACAGCACCAAGAGGTCAACGCCGTCGCCTCCAGCAACCCCGAGTTCATGCATTGGTCCGAAAGGCCTATCAACTGGAGCCGGGACGATCACCCAGAGGTGATGCCGTCCCCTGGCTCCTATGCATTAGTGTTGGATGTCACCCTCGCAACGGAGAGGCGAGCTGCCCGATTCTCCCGCGTTCTGATTGATGGCGGAAGTAGTATCAACATACTGTACCGCGATACCATGGAGAAGTTGAACCTCAAGGCAAAGCAGCTCATGCCAAGCCGGACCGTGTTCCATGGCATCGTACCTGGCCTGTCCTGTTCCCCGATCGGCAAGATCAAGTTGGATGTTCTCTTCGGAGACAAGGATCACTTTCGCCGAGAAGCAATCTGGTTCGAGGTAGTGGATCTGGAGAGCCCTTACCACGCCTTGCTTGGCCGACCTGCTCTGGCCAAGTTCATGGCTGTGCCCCACTATGCCTACCTGAAGATGAAGATGCCGAGCTCGAAGGGGATCATCACTGCAGCCGGCGACTGCAAGAAGTCCATCGAGTGCGCTGCAGCCAGCAGTCGGCTGGCCGAGTCCCTCGTAGTGGTAGAAGATAAGAAGATGCTGGAGCGAGTTGTGGCCATGGCCGGCAAGCAGCCGGCCTTGACCCCCAACCCCAAGGATTATGATGCGCAGGGCTCCTTCCAGCCGGACAAGGAGATGAAGAAGATACCTCTGGACCCGGAGAACCCGGAAAGGTTTGCAGTCATTGGTGCAAACCTGGACAGTAAATAGGAAGGCGAGCTCGTCGACTTCCTCCGTGAGAATCGAGACATCTTTGCATGGTCCCCAAAGGACATGCCGGGTGTTCCGAAGGATTTCGCCGAGCACAAGTTACACGTCCGAGCCGACGCGAAGCCGGTCAAGCAGCCTCTCCGCCGACTGCCAGAAGAGAAGAGAAGAATCGTAGGAGAAGAGATAGCCCGGCTCCTTGCCGCCGGCTTTATTATGGAAGTATTTTTCCCAGAGTGGCTTGCCAACCCAGTCTTGGTGTTGAAGAAGAACAACAAATGGCGTATGTGTATAGACTACACCAGCCTCAACAAGGCCTGCCCCAAAGATCCGTTTGCTTTGCCATGGATTGATCAAGTGATAGACTCCACAGCCGGATGCGAGCTGTTGAGTTTTTTGGAGGCCTACTCAGGATACCACCAGATCAAGTTGGACCCAGCAGACCGCCTGAAGACTGCCTTCATCACACCATTCGGAGATTTCTGTTACCTGACTATGACATTCGGCTTGAGGAATGCCGGTGCCACTTTTCAACGTTGCATGCAGAAATGCCTCCTCAAGCAAGTCGACAGAAATGCCCACGTCTACGTAGACGATATTGTGGTGAAGACAGAGAAGCGTGGCACCCTGCTGGAGGACCTCAAAGAAACATTTGCCAACTTGCGCCGATTCCAGATCAAGCTCAACCCCGAGAAGTGCGTGTTTGGAGTACCAGCCGGCCAGCTTCTAGGTTTTCTGGTCTCCGAACGCGGCATTGAGTGCAACCCTACGAAGATCAAGGCCATTGAGAGAATGGAGATTCCCACCAAGTTGCGAGATGTGCAGAAGTTCACTGGGTGCCTGGCCTCCCTAAAGCGCTTTATCAGCCGGCTAGGAGAGAAGGCTCTCCCCCTGTACCGACTCATGAAGACACTCATTCGAGTGGAATGACCAAGCAGATCAAGCCTTCCATGAGTTGAAGAAAATGCTGACCACTCCACCTGTCCTGGCGGCGCCGACTGAGAAGGAGCCCATGCTCCTCTACATTGCCGCGACTAGCCGAGTGGTCAGTACAGTCGTCGTGGTCCAGCGCCCAGAAGAAGGCCGAGCCCAGCTAGTCCAGAGGACGGTATACTATCTAAGCGAAGTACTATCCAGCTCAAAGCAAAACTACCCGCACTACCAGAAGATGTGCTATGGAGTGTACTTCGCCGCCAAGAAGCTGAAGCCCTACTTTCAAGAGCATCCCATCACGGTCGTATGCACCGCCCCGCTTGCCGAGATCATAGGCAGTCAGGATGCATCCGGCCGGGTGGCTAAATGGGCCATTGCGCTGGCGCCTTACACAATCTTCTACCAGCCCCGCACCGCCATCAAGTCCCAAGCATTGGCCGACTTCCTCGTCGACTGGGCCGAGACCCAGTACCTACCGTCGGCTCCCGACTCTACTCATTGGTGGATGCACTTCGACGGGTCCAAGATGCGCACCGGCTTGGGAGCCGGCATCGTCCTCACCTCTCCCAAAGGCGACAAGCTCAAATACACGCTGCAAATTCGCTTTGCCGCCTCCAACAACGTGGCCGAGTACGAGGCGCTCATACACGGGCTCCGGCTAGCCAAAGAGCTCGGCATACGCCGGATCCTGTGTTATGGCGACTCAGACTTGGTGGTCCAGCAGTCATCTGGCGACTGGGACGCCAAGGATGCAAACATGGCGAGCTATCGATTCCTCGTCCAGCAGATCAGTGGGTACTTTGAAGGGTGCGAGTTCCTTCACATGCCACGGGCCGACAACGACCAAGCAGATGCCCTGGCACGGATCGGCTCCACCCGACAGGCTATACCGACCGGTGTCTCTCTCCAGCGCCTCCTCAAACCGTCTATCAAGCCGTCTCCAGAGTCGGATTCTATCTTTGTACCGCCCGCCCCCGATGCTGCCGGATCCGACTGGAGGAACCCAGCAGGCGGCCTAGGGACTTCGACAAGCGGCTCGGGGACTGCCGTAGTCGCACCCGGCTCGGGGACTTCAGAACCCGGCCCGGGGACTGCAGCAGTCGGTCCGGGGACTGCAGCGACACAAGAAGCGGCGGCCGACTCCAACTCTCCACCACCCAACCCACACACCCGAGTCACAGTGGCCGTACTAACAGTAAAAGAAGTCACAGCTCTATCATGGGCCCAGCCCATCCTCAACTTCCTAGTCAACAGAGAGCTGCCGACTGATGAGATCTCGGCAAGATTAGTGCAACGCCGAGCCGGAGCGTATGCAATAATAAACAGAGAACTTGTCAAGTGCAGCGTCATTGGAGTCTTCCAGCGCTGCGTCGAGCCAGAGAAAGGTGTGGCAATCCTCAAGGATATCCACCAAGGCGAATGCGGCCACCACGCAGCCTCAAGATCACTTGTGTCCAAAGCCTTCTGCCATGGTTTCTTTTGGCCGACTGCTTTGAAAGATGCCAAAGAGATAGTCAAAAGCTGCAAAGGATGCCAAGTTTTCAGTTCCAAGCAACACCTGCCAGCTTCTGCACTCAAGACCATCCCTCTCACCTGGCCCTTTGCCGTCTGGGGGCTGGACATGGTGGGCCCATTCAAGACAGCCCGCGGCGGCTTGACACATCTGCTTGTTGCCGTGGACAAATTTACCAAGTGGATCGAAGCGAAGCCGATCAAGAAGCTGAACGGTCCGACTACCGTGACATTTATTGCCGACATCACTACTCGGTATGGCGTGCCGCACAGCATCATCACCGACAACGACACAAACTTTGCCAAAGGAGCACTGGCACGTTTCTGCGCGACACAGGGCATCCGACTGGACTTAGCGTCCGTTGCCCACCCACAGTCAAACGGCCAGGTCGAGCGAGCAAATGGACTCATCCTCTCCGGCATCAAGCCCCGACTGGTCGTACCACTGGAGCGATCGGCCGGCTGCTGGCTCGATGAGCTGCCGGCTGTCCTCTGGAGTCTGCGTGCTACCCCAAACAAGTCAACCTGCTTCACTCCGTTCTTCCTTGTATATGGTGCCGAGGCTATCATCCTAACTGACATCGAGTTCGACTCGCCTCGGGTCACCATGTACACGGAGGCGGAGGCCAAGGAAGTGCGAGAAGACGGCGTCGACCTGCTGGAAGAAGGCTGGCTGTTAGCACTCAGCCGGTCCACCATCTACCAGCAGGGTTTGCGCCATTACCACAACCGAAAGGTCAAGCCAAGATCTTTCCAAGAGGGCGACCTTGTGCTTCGGCTGATCCAGCGAACAGCCGGCCAACACAAGCTCTCGGCCCCTTGGGAAGGCCCTTTCGTCATCAGCAAAGCACTAGGCAACGACTCCTACTACCTGATTGACGCACAAAAACCAAGAGCACGCAAAAGGGACGATTCCGGCAAGGAGTCGGAGCGACCATGGAACGCGAACCTCCTGAGAAGATTTTACAGTTGAAAGTAGAAAATAAAGGCAACAGACTAGACTAAGGGCGCAGTATGGGAGCCGGGTTGGTCGGTGGAGACGGCGCCACCGGCTGGAGGAGTGGCCGGCTGACGGGTCTCGGCTTGATCATCGCCGGCTGTAGGCGGTGCACCCGCGCGTGCCTTGTTCCTGGAGGCACGGTCAAGCTAAGGCTGACCGGCCGCCCCACCATCTGGCCCGGCGTCTTCACCCTCCTCCTCTTCCTCCTCGCCCTCGTCGCTGGAGTCGATCTCCTCCGCCGAGTCCTCATCGTTTGCTGGGTTCAGCTCGAACCACTCCTCCGGCTGGGCAACACCGTTGTCGTCCACTTCAGGAGCGAAGGCACTGGTGTCGGTGTAGTCGGCGATCGCCGAAGCCCGCTGGATGATAGCCGGCCGCGCCGGCTCCAGCTCCGTGTCGGCCTCCTGCCGCCACGTGGCCAGCTGGTCCAGACTCAGCTCGGGATACCAGGCCTTGGCAAACTCCAGCGCCCGCCTGGCGCCGGACCGAGCCGCCGAAGCCTTCCAGGCCTCGAAGCGGCCGACCGCCACCTCCAGCCAGTCGGCAGTCCGACCGGGGGTGCGGGGAATCACCTCACCGGGCCAAAGGGCGGCTAACACCTGCGCCCCAACACGCTGAAGCCGGCGGAGCATGCGGTGAGCCGGCTGAAGGCGGGCTTGAATCGCCAAGAGCTGCTCCTCCAGCGACCGACGAGCGTTTGGCGCGATCTCGGCGCCAACCTGCCTCCGTGCCTCGCGGTGGGCCTCGACGACCTGGTTGGCGGCGGTAGAGTAGCCAGGGAAGTACTCTGCGCAAAGAAGAAAGAGAAAGAAGAGAAAAACAGCAAGTCAGAAAATGAGCTAAAGCGGCAAGCGGCAAGCAAGGACGAAGAGGAAGGCGGCCTACCGTCAACCAAGTCTTCGATCTGACCATAGCCGTTGATCAGCGTCTGCTTCGCTTCGGCCCAGCTGGCCGCCTCTGTCTCATACTCGGCTTGGAGGGCGGCCTCGCTGTCCCGCACCGCCTTCAGGGCCGCCTTGTGGCTCTCCTCCTGGTCGGCCAACCTCTTGGCCAGGCGGTCACGCTCCTGTGCCAAGGCGGCAAACTCGGCCTCCTTAGCGCGGAGGGCGGCCTGAGTCCCGCCCAGCTGTTCCCTCAGACTGGCGTTGGCCGCTGCAGGGATGGCAGAAAAGAAAGAAGCACTAAGGGAGAAGTCGTCAAGGAAGATCCGACCCGATTGCTCAGCAGTCGGCCCGAATCTCGGGGACTACACCCAGTGGGTGCGCTGATGCGCCCCCACGTGAGATAAAAAACGAAGCACTTACCCCGGCTCTCAGATAGGTCAGCAGTCTTCTGGGTCAGCTCCCGAGTCTGGGAGTTGAAGGCAGCCGCGCGGAGGTTGTGGTAGTCCTGCAAGTCAGGCAGAGGAGCGAATGAGAACAAGAATAGCAAAACAAGGCCCGCTAAGAAGTTCCAAGCTGCCTGCTCAGCAGCCGACTCGAAACTCGGGGACTACACCCAGTGGGTGCGCTGACGCGCCCCCATGGAAGAAAACAAGATCAAAAAAGCAAATAGGAAGACTAACCCGAATGGCCGCCCGCGTCGCAAGGAACTCGTCATTATATTTCCTCAGCGCCGCAGCCTGGGCTTGAAGCCGGTTTCGGACGTCCTGCGCTGCCACGGTCATCACAACTGTCCCTCCACCTGGCGTCCACCCCGAGCTGGCGCTGGCCGCCTCCATATCCTGGGCCGACGAGCTGGAGCCCGCGGCCTTCTGCGGCTCCGATGCAGCCTTCCCCGCACGCTGGCGCGATGGCGACTGGACCACCAGATCCGTCCTCACGGCCGGTTCGCCCCCGGCCGATTGCGCAGGCGGCAAGTTAGGTTGGCCGCCTTGGGTCGCTCCAGTTGGCGGGCCGCCTCCCTCTCCAGGACGACGACGTCGTCCTCCCTCTCCAGTCCCGGCTGGTCGCCGCAGGCTTCCTCTGGCGGGGCTCTGGGCCCCAGGCGCCGCGACGCGCAGAGGGGTGACGAGCAAGGCCCCCTCCGTCGTCGCCGTGGCCGCAGCCTCCGCTTGGGCCTTGGCCGCTGCGTCGGCGCGCGCCTTCGCCGCCTCCTCCTCCTGCGCCGCCTTGGCGGCAGCCGCCCTCAATTCCCCCGCCTCCCGCGCCTCCCGCGCGTTTTGCTCCGTCGCCGCCTGAAGCTCGGCGCAGGGGTCCACACGGCGGGTGCTCTCGGATCCTCCCGGCGATCCAACGACGGAGGCGGCAGCAACCCGCTCGAGCGACAGCGGAGCCCTGATATTTTGAGAAAGGACAAGGATTCAGAAATCACCAAAGAAAAGAAGAAAGAACGCGCGAAGGAGTATACACTTACGCCGACACCGTCTGCGGCTGCTTCACCACCTTGCGGAAGCGGGCCGCCTTCGCGGCCGCCTCATCCCGCCTGGTCGCCGCCGCCCCGCCCTTGGGCTTCTTCGGCCGACTGCCGAACAAGCCCGACGCGGCGCAACGCTTCTGCCCGCCGCCCCGAGCAGGCGGCGCGGCGGAGGGACCCGCGCCGTGGCCAGACGCCGGCTGGCGGCGTGGGACGACTTTCGCCTTGTCATCATCCGGCCAGTTGTCGAAGCTGGCTCCAAGCCCGGAGCCGCCTGCCTCGCCGCCAGCTTGGCCGCCACCCGCCTCGGTGTTGTCATCCATGGCGGCCGCCCCCAAGTCGGGGTCCTCCAGGTCGTGCTCCGCCCGGTTGGGGAGGAATCGGCGCTCCGCCTCCGACCCGCCTGCAGGTCGAAGGAGAGGGCTCTGCCGAGACGTGCCGACTGGTCAGAGTCGGCCAGAGGGAACTCGGCGACAAAACTAAGAGAAGAAAATGAAAAAGAGAACATACAGTGGGCGGCGGATGTGCCCGGGAATATGGCTCCTTGCCAAACTGCCATTCTGCAGAGAGCTTGCAGTTCGCAAGGTAATTCACCATATGGGCCACCTCGTCGTGCGGCATGTCCTTGGTGCACATCCGACTCGGATCGAGCTGGCCGCTCATCTGACAGATCAAGTGAGGGCGGCTCTGAAGCGGAAGCACCCGGCGCGCGACGAAGGCGGCCAGCAAGTCGGACCCAGTCAGGCCCTCTGACTGGATCATCACCCGCAGTCGGGCGACGGCCGCGGCTCCAGCCGGCGTCAGTGTCACGGCCCGATAGGACCACTGGGGCCGCATCCCCGCCGGCGGGCCGGCTACATAAGCCGGCAAGTTGACATAGTCGCCTTGCGGGGCGACGTTCTTCACGTAGAAGTATGACTTCTGCCAGAGCTTCACCGACTGGATTAACGTGATCACGGGGAAGGGGTTGTTGGCTGCCACCCTCCGCATCGCGATGAAGGCGCCACTCTGGGCCGGCACGCCCTGCATACGCGTGCCCATCTTGGACTGGAAGAACTCCCCCCAGAGCTCGAGGGTGGGGAGAATGCCAAGATAGCCTTCGCACAAGGTGACGAAGGCGGACAGCAACACCACCGTGTTCGGGGTGAGGTGGTGCGGCTGGAGTTGATAGAATTCGAGGAAGGAATGGAAGAAAGCACTCGCGGGCAAGCCGATGCCACGCAGGAAATGCAAGCGGAAGACCACCCGCTCGCCTTCCTCCGGCTCCGGCGTGATCTCCTTCTCAGGCGCGAGACGGACCCGCACCTTGTCCGCGCCGGGCAGCCGCCGCGTCTTGCGGAGGAACTCGACGTGGTCCATATGGACGTTGGAGCCGTCCCAGTCCCCGCCGTACTGCATAGCGGCGTGAGGCCGGCAAGAATGAGCACGGCGGCGGAGAAAAGAATGGTGGGACGGCGCGGCGGCGAGACGCTGCTGTGAGTGAAAGCAGGAGGAAGAAGATGGCGGAGAGGAGAGGAGCGTGCGAGCGTCTGCCGCTTCCCCTCCCCCCTACTTATAGCCTCGTGCGGCGAAGCCGAGGAGGCGAGGCGTGGGATTAACTGCACCCACTCCCCCACGTCCCGCGATTATTGCGCCCTAAAGACGTGCGGAAACCGCCGCCGGAAGACGTGCGGACGGCTTTGGGCCGCAAAGAATCCGCGCCTGGGCCTAGGCGTAGGAGTGGTGGGCCCTTGACCTGCGGCGATGTCTTGTCGCGCGCGTGGGTTGGTAGGCTCCCTTCAGCCAGGGGACGCCACGTGGTTCGCAGGCGGCGAGCGGCCGGCCCACAGCCCGGCGCACGCGCCGACAGACTCCCGCCTTCCGACTTCAATTTTTTTTCGCCAAGACGGCGCGCCCAACCGAAGCCGGCTCCCAGCTGCTGGCTCGTCAAGACAAGAAGCTGACCGAGCTTCTCGACCTCCACTCAGCCTCGAAGCCCAACCAGCTTCGGGGACTACTGTCGGAGTAAATGACCACGGGTAGCCTAACCGACTCCCCCTTGCTCTTTGAAAATTATCAGGCCATTCAGGCCATCAAGCATACAAAGCCTAGGGCCACCTTCCCCCGGCCGGCTACCCCCAGGGCCGACTCCCAGAAGGCGACCCAGCCCCAGAAACCTCCTCCAAGAAAGATACGAGATGGCCGACTCCGGGAAGCCGGCCCCAAGAAGACCGACTCCCAGAAGCCGGCCACGAAGAAAGCCGGCTCCCGGGAAGCCGGAAAAGATTACACCCACCAAGACTGAACCCTCATAGCGGCGGTACGATGGGGTGTGGCCACAGTATAGCCCACTACCCCCGATTCCCGGAGCAGGCGTGGTCACAGGGCGCCGTACGGGCCAGCCATCCCCCGTCCGGCGCGGCACTGTAGCCATGTTGGCCTCGATGTCACCCACGACAGGTGCCAGAACGGCCCGCGGGCGGCGGGCCCCTTTGCCAGAGAGACATCTGAAGACGGCCCGACCTCCTCTAGTCGGCCAGGGATGTGGCCGGCTCCCAATAGCCGGCTACCTCCCTCCCTCGAAGCATGCGCCCCATTTAGGAGACAAGACAAGGTAAGGCTACAGTGAGAGCTCGCATGGCGGCGACACTGTAGCCACGCTTACCTCGACAAAGCCCTCGTCATCAGAGGCGAGGCAACAGTAACCAGCCGTCGACAAAGCCCCCATGCGGTGGGGCCGGCATGCCGGCAGCCGGTGGGACCCACCAGTCGGCGGGCCCCAATGACCGGCGGAGAAGCCGGCGAGCATAGACATTGACGGCTGGGACCCGCGCCCAGCCGGAACCATTGTACCCCTGGAGGGTAGGCCTATATAAACCCCCCGGGACACCCATGCAAAGGGTTGATCCCATAGAATTCCACACACCATATAGAGAGAAAAAGGAGAGCTAGCCTTGCCCTTCTTCTTCCTCTAGCCAAACAGCTCAAGGAGCACTTGTAGCTACTTGTATTGATCTAGTGATCATGCGGAGACCCCGCAGAGCAGGACTAGGGTTGTTATCTCCACGGAGAGCCCCGAACCTGGGTAAGATCCGCCGGCGTGCATGTCTTCGCCTCATCCCGTTTCCAGGCACCGGCGACGTCTTACTGGCTCCCACAATGATAAGCCACCCGTTGGCATATGGCGCACCTACCACCCGACAAACAGCGACCACATCAAGCAAAAGGAATGATGAAGCAAAAGGTTATTGGAACCACGGATGCGACACAAGCTCGAAAACAAGCTTGTTGTTTGAGGTGAAATGATAAGATGAGGAAGATCGACGTAAGCTTAGCTCGTCGTCAAAAGTTGTGCTCCGGGAAGAAGGACCGGGTAGCACAGTCAAAATTAGCTCGATAATGATATAGCCGATCAGGCTATGAATGACTTGAAGGATTATTAAACTCGTAAGCAACGGAAATAGATTAGAGTTATTGAATCGGAGTGCGGAATCGATTCACTTATTGGTGTTCTCGAGTGACTAATAACTCAGAACCCGGGGCAATCTGAAATCGCTGAGGAGCAATACCAGATGAAGACTCATAGGAAGCAACACAGTTCTTAGTTATTCTCGAGATACCAGAGGGTAATACTCGAAGGAAGGTCAAGATAGAGGTTGCAAAGATGCATTGATCTGCAGAAGACAAGTGCTTTAACTTGTCCGAGAAATGGAATCAAAGGGGAACAATCATGGTCAGAACCACGGTTGCAAAGGAACAAACATAGTTACCACATGAACTTATAACAAGGGGATTATTATTATCACAAGAAGCTTCCATGATAAGATCTACATCGTGTCCACGGGCATGAACACAAAGTTCAAGGTTGACTCCCACTTCTTCAATGCATATCATTTCATTTACTTCTCGCATTCGATGAAGTTGTAGTTTTGAAATTATATCTGGCAAAACACCAGAAGAGTATGACTCGTGAAAACTCTCGGGTTCACACGGATTAGGGAAGGCATAGGTTCAACCCATAGGGCATCTTAGGAACATATGCCACAAACCTCAGGAGTAATATAACACAAGCTCGAAGGCAGAGCATGGTTGAGAATGCAGAGGATACAATTTACCAAAGGCATTATGTATCCGAGGAAAGGCTCAAAAGGTTATTGAATATGAAGGACGTTGTCGCATAAAATCCAACAAAGGATCTGCCGGTCCACATAGGATCTGATGTGAGTATCGGTACTCAACCAGAAGAAGAAAGAATGCAAAGGCTTCGGATTATAGAAACATCTGAATAATTTGATGCTTAAATGCAAAGAAATCATGATTTCAAAAATAGAAGATCAGAAGCAGACGCTCTGATCAAAAGATAAGTAAGTTGAATAGACTTAGGGATTCAATCGACAACAATTTGATTGGTCGAGAAACAACTCTTGGTCAAATGACGTCCAAGCCGGAAGGATGAATTCTATGATCCGACTGAGGATTGCGAGCATCCGCAACATATTGAATCAACGGACTCAAAAGGATAGTGACAAAGGATGCCAATGAGATTACTAGACTTATGGGATTATCCATAATTCAAACAAGCAAGAATTTTAAGAACAACAGGCTGTTGAGGACTATCGAAAGATCGAATAGTATTTCAAAGACTTTTGTGAAACATATGAACAACTGGGGAAAAACAAATCCTCGATATGTGTGAGGATTAATTTTTCGGTGTATTCAGGCGAGAAGGAACTGCAAGGCAGTAGGCACAAAAGGATTCTCGGAACAACGACAAGTATTTCGGGTATCTTGTAATAACAAGAGCAACTGGGGATGAAGGTATGAGCAACAAGGATATGCAGTTAGTCATAGGGGCTTATCAGTGGTAGGGAATTGCAAACGCGATGAGGACAAGTTATCGGGATAACATCGGAGAGTATCTTCAGAATCTTCTGGTGCAGCAGGTGATCATCTGTAATAAGGGGCTCTCCGGGAGGAAGTAGTTACGAGATCCTAATGTTAGAGTTAGCAAAATCGTTCAACCTGAATGGAAGAGAGATCAGAGTCCCAGAGTATAGACGAGGAATAAAAGATCCTAATACCATCCAATTGGCGACGTGGGCCCGTAAGCCACACAGCCAAGTTAGTAAAACGGTTTTTGGTTTCTAGACTCAACTTCGACCAAGGAGTTGGAAAGGGGGATACTACAGGCAGTTGGCTCTGATACCAACTTGTGACGCCCTCGATTCAATCGTACACTAATCATACACACAAATATGTACAATCAAGATCAAGGACTCACGGGAAGATATCACAACACAACTCTAGACACAAATTAAAATAATGCAAGCTTTATGTTACAAGCCAGGGGCCTCGAGGGCTCGAATACATAAGCTCGAATACACCAGAGTCAGCGGAAGCAACAATATCTGAGTACAGACATAAGTTAGACAAGATTGCCTTAAGAAGGCTAGCACAAAAGCAACATCGATGGAAAAGGCAAGGCCTCCTGCCTGTGAGCCTCCTAACTACTCCTGGTCGTCGACGGCCTCCAGGTAGAAGTAAGCATCGGCGGTGGCATCTGGCTCCTGGGCTCCAACATCTGGTTGCATCAACCGGAAAGAAGAAGAAAGGGGGAAAAGGGGGAGCAAAGCAACCGTGAGTACTCATCCAAAGTACTCGCAAGCAAGGATCTACACTACATATGCAACATTATCAAAGGAATGCTGTATATGTGGACTGGGCTGGAGAAATGCCAGAATAGAGGGGAGAACCTAGTCCTATCGAAGACTAGCCTCTTCTGAAAACCACCATCTTGCAGCAACAGGAGGGAGTAGAGTAGCATAAAGTAAAGTAATAGAAGTGTTATCAACCTTGGCCAGAGATCCTTTCTCGACTCCCTGTGAGAAAGCAATCCCAGAGCCATACTATCCATTTCTCATATCCATGACTCATCTCAAGTATCCAGTTCTAGTTGTATCGATCGGGATACAACTCCAAGTGTCCGTTACCGTAGAACAGGCTATCGATAGATGTTTTCTTCCCTGCAGGGGTGCACCAACTTACCCACCACGCTCGCTTAACTCCGGCCGGACACACTTTCCTGGGTCATGCCCAGCCTCGGCCAAACAATACGCCGCAACCCGACCTAGGCTTAATAGAGAGGTCAGCACGCCGGACTAAACCTATGCCCCCAAGGGTCATGGGCCATCTCCTCGGGAACTCCTGCACGTTGCGAGGGTGGTCGGTGAGCAGACCTAGCTACCTCCTTCAACAAGGCAGGTGCTTACGCAGTCCAACCCGGCGCGCGCCGCTCAGTCGCTGACGTCTATTAAGCTTCGGCTGATGCATACGACGCAGAACGCCCATACAATGCCCACGTGATGGTTAGTGCTATCAGGCCAGAGGCCCCTCGGATCAAATATCCAAATCATAGTGGTTAGGAACACGCGGTAACAAGCAGAGACTCACGAAAGATGTGACCCCGTTGCCCCGTCTCGAGGACTTGCGGCAAGGGCTAGGAATGCCCGGCCACGCCTCGTAATTATCTCGCGGGCACCCTCCAGGTCGACCCGTCTCCACATTACTCGCAATCAAGCTCGCGCGGGTACCCCTCAGGGCTGACCCGTCTTTAGTAACATGGTTCAGTGTAAAGTCATAGTAACCATAGTAACTGTGTGTCCAAACATCAAGGGGAAACCCCGAGGAATCACCCTCGGTGAATTCGACTCGATGTAATCATCAAGGTGAATGTAAGAGGAATCACCCCCGAGGTTCACACTTGAGGGGTTGCACGACAGAGTCGTATCGGAAGTGGTTAAGGAGAAAATCACCCTCGATGAGCATGACCGAATAGCTACACTACAGGGTTAACATCAGAAGTGCTGAAGAGGCCTCACCCTCGACACTCGATAGTAACCCAGTAGTGTCGAGCACCTACGGGGAAAGTGATGTGCGGTGCCGGGGCCTGGTCTTCGATCCCGTTGATCGGGTCTTCGGTGATGAAGCAGGGGCAACAATGACAAAGTGGGGGTCACTGATGGATCACTAACCAACCTATACTAAGCAGTTTAGGATAAGCAGGTAAGGTACAACAGCAGATACAAAAGCAGGCTATGCATCAGAATAGGAGCAATCAATTACAGTAGCAAAATCTAATGCAAGCATGAGAGAATGGAATGGGCGATATCGGGATGCAAAGGGGGGGCTTGCCTGGTTTCCCTGTCAAGGAGGGGTCGTCGGTGACGTAGTCGATCACAGGGGCGGCATCGGTCTCGGGGTCTACCGGAGAGAAGAGGGGGAAGAAACAATAAATATAAAGCAAGCATAGCATCACAAAGCATAACATGGCAATATGCTGTGCCAGGTGTGACCTAACGTATGGCTACACGATAGAGGTGAAGGGGAATTCAACCGGGAAGGTATTCCCGGTTCCGGACCTGTGTCAGACAGGTGACCGGAGGGGGAAAAGTTCAACGTTTGCTATGCTAGGGACGTGTGGCGGGCGAACGGATCGCGTGTTCAGATTTGTCTCGTCGTTCTGAGCAACTTTCATGTAGGAAACATTTTCATCCGAGCTACGATTTATTTTATATGATTTTTCAAAGAATTTAAACAATTTTCTAGAATTATCTTAATTATTTAAAACAACATTATCCAGAACAGTGCGGCGGTGACGTCAGCATAATGTCAAGATGAAGTCAGCAGGTCAACTAACCGGTTGGCCAGGTCAAACCTGACATGTGGGGTCACTGGGACCCACATGTCAGCCTTTGTTAGTACTAAACGGAGTTAAAACTAATCTAACTACTTAATTGGGATAATTAGATTTATGCCCCTCGTTGTGTCCCACTCGTCTGTTTTACCCCTAATTTCCAAAAGTCACCGGTTCTGTCCAAGTCACTTTGCTCCTCTTATGCTTTTGCCCTTTGACCGTTTGACCGTCAGTTGAAAACTTCATAACTAAATCATACAAAGTCAGAAAAATGCAAATAAGATACCAAAACGTTCAGAAAAACATCACCTATATGTGAGTGTCATTTGCATTAATGAAAAAGTGTTGGAAAGTGCACATGCGAGTTTTAGCTCTTTTGATACCACCATGAATAGTAAAATCTAAACAAATTTAAAAAAATTCAAAAAAAATATGGTGGCAAAGAACGACAAATGTTCTAAGTGCTTGCCAAGTTTCATCAGGGAACGACATTCGTGGAAGTCGTGGCAAAAAAATAATCTATTCTGGAGTGCTGATTGTTTTTTTTGCTGGGGCACCCACGAATGTCATTCCCTGATGAAACTTGGCAATCACTTAAAACATTTGTCTTTCTTTGCCACCAATGTGTTTTTTTGAATTTTTTGACTTTTTTTAGATTTTAATATTCATGCTGGTAGCATAAGAGCTAAAACTCGGATTGGCAGTTTCAAACAGTTTTTTCATGAATGAAAATGACACTGACATATAGGTGATGTTTTTTCGAACATTTTGATATCTTATTTGCATTTTTCTGATTTAGTATGAATTAGTTATGAAGTTTTCAAACTGATGGTCAAACGGTCAAAGGGCAAAAGCATAAGATGAGCGAAGTGACTTGGACAGAAGCGGTGACTTTTGGAAATTAGGGGTAAAACTGCCGAGTGAGACACAACTAGGGGCATAAATCTAATTATCCCTACTTAATTAGATGGTGGGCCCTACTAGTCAGTGGTTAATTAGTGTTTTAATTAGCTAATTAACTAATTAACCTATTTTCTTTTTAAATAAATTTTGTTTATTTAGGCGGGACCCACGTGTCATAGACACAGGGCCTACCCAATCAGCGTTGACCCTTGTTAAATGGTCAACTGGGGCCCCGGGGCCCGCAGGCAGCGGCACATAGGCGGGGACCACGGTGCCAGGTCAGCGGCGCCACCGGAGTTGCTCCGGCGAGCCTGCGCACGGCGGCTGAACGCAGGCGAGCGCCGGAATCATGCTGTAGTGCCCCGTTTTGCGCGTTCTTGGTCGCGTTCGAACGGGCAGAACGCGCCGCCTCGATCTGTGGCATCGGTTGGTGCGGGGGCAACCGGAATCGTGGACGGCGACGAGGTCCGCGGTGGCGAGTTTTCGGGGGACGACGCAAACGGCGATGCAGCCCGCAGTAGTTCAATCTAAAGCTTCGGGCGTGCTCTACGCGCGCGCGAGGACAACGGACATAGGCCCTTGACCAAAAGGTCACCAGAGACGCGCCGGCGACCTAACGAGGCTGCGGTGGTTCGGGCTTCGTCGGTGTAGTGGCTACGGGCGGCTAGAGAGGGCAGGGGACGGCGCGTTCGGCGCAGGAGCTCACCGCGGGAGCGTGGGGTCTAGGCAGAGCGCTCGGGGAGGTCCGGTGAAGCAGATCGGCCGCGAGGTCGTGTGGTGGCCGTCGAGGAGGAAGATGAAGGGGATCCGGCGCTGGGGTGGCTCCCGCCTTGAGGTCGTTGGTGCAGACGAAGCAGAAGACGGTCGTGGGGGCCGTGGACACATCGGGGCGGCGAGGAGGGCACGGTGGCCGTGGTGGCGCAGCAACGCGGCGGCGACAGTGCATCGGGGCGAGGTGGATCTGGAGAAGGGGGCGAGGGAGAGCCAGGGGACGGAGTAGCGGGAGTGGCGATAGGTGAGGGGGAGGACTCGAGGCGTCCGGGGCCTTATCCTCTTGTCGGGCGTCGCCGGCGAGGTGGTTGGACGGCGACGGGCGCGCTTTGTCCGCTCGGTCGGAGGAACAGAAGGCAACCGGTGAGGGGGAGTGGGCCGGCGTGCTGGGATGGGCCGAGGCCCAAGGGAAGGCCAGGGGCTTCTCTCTCTCTCCTCTGCCTTTTCCCTTTTCTTTTTCCTTTTTGTTTCTTTTATTTGCTCTGTTTTGCATTTTTCGTTCAGTACCAAAATGAGTTTTGTTTTCAACAAAACTTGGCACATAAAACTAACATAAAACCTTGAGATGGAACAAAAAGTTTGGGGTCAAAAGGAATTGCCTAAACAATTTTAGAAATTGAAAAGTCCAATTTAAATGCTGCTGGAGCACCAAATTAATTCCCATGGGCATTTTGGGAATTCAGAAGAGGTTGGTTCAACATGACAGTGATCAGGGAAATTTATAGGATAAGGTGAACATTTTAGTTTTACTGCCCAAAGAAATAATTTATTTGACTTATTTTGTTACTTGAAAAAGGCTTTGATTTTTGGACAAGTGGCAAGCTACATAGTAATCACCTTTCTTGCCGGAGTAGTAATTAAAAAGTAAACCCAAAAAGATTTCCTGTTCTTCTTTTGCTTGTTGGGAGCTTTCCCGTGTAAATAGTTTCTTTTCTTTTCTTTGGGGGTCGATAGGAGAAGACCATGATTAAATTGTTGAAGTGGCTCTTATATGCATTATTGTTGATTTAACCAAGAGCCCATATTGCCTTGTCTTCTCCTGTTTATTGAATGCTCGCAGATTCCAGCTTAGTCCAATGCATGTGCACTATTATTATTATTCACATCGCCCGGTGACGATATATGATGGACTGATTGAGATGAGAGAAGCTGGTATGAACTCGACCTCTTTTGTTTTTGTAAATACGATTAGTTCGTCATTCCTGATGCAGCCTATTATGAATAAACACGTTTGTAATGACAATTAGAGATTATAGTTGCTTATGCCATGCTTAATTAGCTAGGAGTTTATAATGGTTTACCTTGCATGCCAACATGCTATTAAAATGGTTGTGATGTGGTATGATGGGGTGGTATCCTCCTTTGAATCATTCAAGTGACTTGACTTGGCACATGTTCACACATGTAGTTGAAACAAATCAACATAGCCTTCATGATATTTATGTTCATGGTGGATTATATCCTACTCATGCTTGCACTCAATGTTCATTAATTTTAATGCATGTTCATGACTGTTGTCGCTCTCTAGTTGGTCGCTTCCCAGTCTTTTGCTAGCCTTCACTTGTACTAAGCGGGAATACTGCTTGGGCATCCAATCCCTTAAACCCCAAAGTTATGCCATATGAGTCCACCATACCTTCCTATATGCGGTATCTACCTGCCGTTCCAAGTAAATTTGTATGTGCCAAACTCTAAACCTTCAAATGAAATTCTGTTTTGTATGCTCGATGTAACGCCCACGATGCGGCTATATCTCCCACGTGTCGAGGCACGACTTAGAGGCATAACCGCATAGTGGTTTTGTCGCAAGAAGGGTCATCTTCACACAATCCCATGTAATGAACAAGAATGGGATAAAGAGTTGGCTTACAATCGCCACTTCACACAATACATGAATATAAATCATACATCATCCAAAATACAATCATATAGACCGACTACGGTCAAAATCCAGATGAAAATAAGACAACCCCAAATGCTAGATCCCCTATCGTCCCAACTGGGCTCCACTACTGATCATCAGGAAAAGACACATAGTAACGACCACGTTCCTCGTCGAACTCCCACTTGAGATCGACGCCATCATCTGCACTGGCATCGTCGGCACCTGCAACTGTTTTGGTCGAATCTGTGAGTCACGGGGACTCAGCAATCTCACACCCGCGAGATCAAGACTATTTAAGCTCATAGGAAAGGATGGTGTAGTGAGGTGGAGCTGCAGCGGCAAAAGCATATAGGGTGGAGTTGCATACGCAAGAGAGAGCGAGAAGAGAAGCAACGGAACGGTCGTCATCTAGCAATGACCAAGAAGTGATCCTGAACACCTACTTACGTCATACATAACTCAGACCGTGTTCACTTCCCGGACTCCACCGAGAAGAGACCATCACGGTTACACACGCAGTTGATGTATTTTAATTGGGGTCAAGTGACAAGTTCTCTACAACCGGACATTAACAAATTCCCATCTGCCTCATAACTGCGGGCACGGCTTTCGAAAGATAATACCCTGCAGGGGTGTCCCAACTTAGCCCATCATAAGCTTTCACGGTCAACGAAGGATAAACCTTCTCCCGGAAAAACCCGATCAGTCTCGGATTCCCGGTTTACAAGACATTTCGACAATGGTAAAACAAGACCAGCAAAGCCGCCCGAATGTGCCGACAAATCCCGATAGGAGTTGCACATATCTCGTTCTCAGGGCACACCGGATAAGTCAAGCTACGAGTAAAACCAGACCTCGAGTTTCCCCGAGGTGGCCCCGCAGGCTGCTCGGTTCGGACCAACACTCGAAGGAGCACTGGCCCAAGGGGGTTAAAATAAGATGACCCTCGGGCTCGCGAAAACCCGGGGGAAAAGGCTTAGGCGGCAAATAGTAAAACCAAAGTTGGGCCTTACTGGAGGAGTTTTATTCAAGGCGCACTGTCAAGGGGGTCCCATAAACCACCCGACCGCGTAAGGAACGCAAACTCAAGGAACATAAACCCGGTATACAGTAACTAGGGCGGCAAGAGTGGAACAAAACACCAGGCATAAGGCCGAGCCTTCCACCCTTTACCAAATATATAGATGCATTAATTAAATAAGAGATATTGTGATATCGCAACATATCCATGTTCCGACATGGAACAAACTTCAACTTCACCTGCAACTAGCAACGCTATAAGAAGGGCTGAGCAAAAGCGGTAACTTAGCCAATCAACGGTTTGCTAGGAAAGGATGGTTAGGGGCTGACATGGCAAAAATGGGAGGCATGATATAGCATGTGATAGGTAGCGAAGCATGGCAATAGAGCGAACAACTAGCAAAGCAAAGATAGAAGTGATTTCGAGGGGTGGTCATCTTGCCTGCAAGGTTCACAGAGTTGTCGAAAGCTTGATCCTCGTAAGCGTACTCGACAGGTTCCTCGTTCACGAACTCGTCTCCCGGCTCTACCCAAGACAAGAACACAAACAAACGGAACCACAATCAACAACGAGAAATGCACAAGCAACATGATGCAAAACATGTATGATATGCAAGATATGATATGCGATGCATATGCGTGCTCCGGAAGGAAAATGATGAACATGGAAGTAACTTGGCAAACCAAGCATGCCACTGGAAAGATGAGATGATTTCGGTCGAAATCGATATAAAGATCACCGGAATCGGATGCACGGTTTGCAAATGGCAAGCAAAACAAGAATGACACGAATCTGCGATAAACAGCAAGATAGCACTTAAAATGCAACAAGTAACAAAGCTACAGCACTCCAACATAGCAACAAAGCACATGGAAGTAATCTACAGGAGATGCTTGACAAAAGATGAACACTGAGCTACGGCTAGTTCACAACATATCAAGCTCAAACAAGCATGGAAAAAGTGCAAAAGATAACAGGTTCACAGACTTGGTGAAAAACTGGACATGGCAGAAAACAGCATCAGGTAGCAATGTTCAGAGCACGAAATCAACATGCTACAGGAAATTAACATGGCAAAACTTGGCATGGCAGTGTTGTACTAAATGCACATGACAGAAGTCCCTTACTGACCATAAGCCAGAAAGGACAAGAAGATATGATGGCAAGCATGTGAACATAGCAAGTTTTGTTATGAGGTTTCAGACTTAGCAGAAAACAGAGCATGGCAGAAATAATATTATGTAGGCCTCTTTGTGAGCTTGATGCACTCACTACAGAGCAATGCACTACAAACCAAGCACACCTACAGCAAGACAGCATGTTTATGAAGCTAACCATGGCAAGAACATAAGCATAGCATGTATGGGTCAACTACAATAAGCTTGACAAAATTGCATATCATGTTAAGAATCTGCCAGAAATATTTTATAGCAAAAGTAGAGCAAGATTGAGTCATGCTATTGCACTCCAGAATTGCAAATAATTGCAGGAATGGATCAATTTACAACTATAGCTACGAAACATCCTTACTGAACATCTCCAAAATATGCATGGATCTCTCTGTAGCATCAAGTTTACATGGCAACAAAATAACAACAGACAAGGACTTAGAGAAATCACCAAGTCCCTGAAATAAGAAATATTACGGGGCCTACTTTGCATGCTTGTGCTAGTCACCACAGAGATCACAAAAATACATGGCATACACCCTTGGAAAGATGGCATGGCATACTTCAAAACACATGTAGAGCTCGTGCTCATAAGATGCACAGAATAAACGATACAAAAATGACAAATCTCGAAGTTCTAATAAGAACCAGAGAATAACAGCAACTAGCCCTCTTCCAACAGAGATTTGGGCATCAACATGACCTCTAATGAACATGGTGCAATTTAACAAAATGAAGAGCATCGCGAGACAAACGGGGACGGGGAGAGGTCAACGCCAGTACCAGATCCGATCGAGGGAGCTCGCTCCATGGGGTTCGCTGGCGGGAGAGAAGAGAGAGGAAGCAGCGGCCGTCGGCGAGGGAAGGAGGAGGCGAGGCGTCACCGGAGGGAGGCGCCGGCGGCGGGCTACGGCGGCGGGGCGCCGGCGAACCGCGGCGGCGGACGGAAGGCGCGGCGGCGGACGGAAGGCGCGGCGGTGGACGGAAGGCGCGGCGGCGGCGTGACGGCGAGGGGCGTCGGCGGCCGGGCGCGGCGGCGGCGCGGCCAGGAGCGACGGCGCGCACGGGAGGCGAGGCGGCGGCGGGCGCGCGGGCTCGCGCGGGCCCGCGGTGGGCCTGGCGGGCCACGGTGCGGGGCGGCGAAGTGGGGCGCCCGGGGGTGACGTGGCGCGCCCCTATTGGCTGCGGGCGGCGGCGGGTTTTTGTCCGGCGGCGCTGGACGCGTCCGGCGCGGCGCGAGGGAATTTTCTAGGGTTCGTCTGCGATTGTATTTCGGGAGTCTCACATGTAAATAGGTAGAGGGAGCTAGGAGGCTCCAAATGAGGTGCGGTTTTCGTCCACACGATCGTGATCGAATGACCTAGAGCATGGAAGAGAGTTTGGTGGGTTTTGGGCTGGTTTTAGAGGGGGTTTTTGCTGGACACTCAAATGGACTTTGCGGATGCCCGGTTAACCGTTGGAGTACCAAACGACCTCCAAATGGAACGAAACTTGACCGGTGGTCTCCGGGTGGTATATTAAGGCCACTTGACAAGACTCGGTCCATTCCGAGAAAGTTTGACACCCGCACACGAAAGAAAACCAGAGGGATGCACCAGAGGAGATAGGAGCGCCGGATTGCAAAACGGACAACGGGGAAAATGCTCGGATGCATGAGACGAACACGTATGCGAATGCAATGCACATGATGACATGATATGAAAATGCATGACATGACAAAATGCAAAACGAAAAACAAAACCCGACCACGGAAGGAATATCATAACACATAGCCGAGAATGGCAAGAGTCGGAGTTACAAATATGGCAAGTTACATCCGGGGTGTTACACTCGAATAGCTCATGTATCAACTAGGGGTGTCCGTATCTTCCATGTTAGGCGGGTTATTCTCAAGAGGGGTGGACTCCGCTCCTCACTCACGAGAAAATGGCTGGTCACCGGGATGCCCAATCCCATGCTTTATGCAAATCAAATCAAAATAATTGCAAACAAAACTCCCCCGGGACTGTTGTTAGTTGGAGGCACTCGTTGTTTCGAGCAAGCCATGGATTGATGCTTGTTGGTGGAGGGGGAGTATAAACTTTACCATTCTGTTTGGGAACCGCCTATAATGTGTGTAGCATGGAAGATATCGCCATCTCTTGGTTGTTATGTTGACAAAGAAAGTATGCCGCTCAAAATATTATTTATCTCTGCTTTAAAATCGAGCTTTGGGACCTCTACAAATCCCTGCTTCCCTCTGCGAAGGGCCTATCCATTTACTTATATGTTGAGTCATCACCCTCTTATTAAAAAGCACCAGCTGGAGAGCACTGCTGTCATTTGCATCCATTACTATTAATTTATATTGGGTATGACTGGATCTCTTTTACCATGAATTACAATGTCTAGTCAGTCCTTGATCTTTAAAGGTGCTCTGCATTTATGTTTTGTGGTCTCAGAAAGGGCTAGCGAGATACCATCTTGTTATATCATATTATGATTGTTTTCAGAAAGTGTTGTCATCCGAGATTTATTATTATGGCTCGCTAGTTGAATATGCAATTGATATGAGTAAACATGAGACCTAAGAGTTATTGTGAATATGGTTAGTTCATAATCTTTGCTGAAAACTTGAATGCTGGCTTTACATATTTACAACAACAAGAGCAAACAGAGTTTGTAAAAGTTTTTCTTTATCACTTTCAGTTTATCAACTGAATTGCTTGAGGACAAGCAAAGGTTTAAGCTTGGGGGAGTTGATACGTCTCCGTCGTATCTACTTTTCCAAACACTTTTGCCCTTGTTTTGGACTCTAACTTGCATGATTTGAATGGAACTAACCCGGACTGACGCTGTTTTTAGCAGAATTGCCATGGTGTTATTTATGTGCAGAAACAAAAGTTCTCGGAATGACCTGAAATTCCATGGAGATTATTTTTGGAAATAATAAAAAATACTGGCGAAAGAATCAAGGCCAGGGGGCCCACCCCTGGAGCTCCACCGACCTCAAATCCAACTCCATATATTCATGTTCGGGGAGAAAAAAATCAGAGAGAAAGATTCATTGCGTTTAACGATACAGAGCCGCCGCCAAGCCCTAAACTCTCCCGGGAGGGCTGATCTGGAGTCCGTTCGGGGCTCCGGAGAGGGGAATCCATCGCCATCGTCATCATCAACCATCCTCCATCACCAATTTCATGATGCTCACCGCTGTGCGTGAGTAATTCCATTGTAGGCTTGCTGGACGGTGATGGGTTGGATGAGATTTATCATGTAATCGAGTTAGTTTTGTTAGGGTTTGGTCCCTAGTATCCACTATGTTCTGAGATTGATGTTGCTATGACTTTGCTATGCTTAATGCTTGTCACTAGGGCCCGAGTGCCATGATTTCAGATCTGAACCTATTATGTTTTCATGAATAAATGTGAGTTCTTGATCCTATCTTGCAATTCTATAGTCACCTACTATGTGTTATGATCCGGCAACCCCGAAGTGACAATAATCGGGACCACTCCTGGTGATGACTGTAGTTTGAGGAGTTCATGTATTCACTATGTGTTAATGCTTTGGTCCGGTACTCTATTAAAAGGAGGCCTTAATATCCCTTAGTTTCCATTAGAACCCCGCTGCCACCGGAGGGTAGGACAAAAGATGTCATGCAAGTTCTTTTCCATAAGCACGTATGACTATATTCGGAATACATGCCTACATTACATTGATGAATTGGAGCTAGTTCTGTGTCACCCTATGTTATGATTTTTACATGATGAACCGCATCCGGCATAATTCTCCATCACCGATCCAATTCCTACGAGCTTTTCACATATTGTTCTCCGCTTATTTACTTTTCCGTTGCTACTGTTACAATCACTACAAAACCCCAAAATATTACTTTTGCTATCGTTACCGTTACTTCCATACTACTTTGCTACTAAATACTTTGCTGCAGATATTAAGTTATCCAGGTGTGGCTGAATTGACAACTCAATTGCTAATACTTGAGAATATTCTTTGGCTCCCCTTGTGTCGAATCAATAAATTTGGGTTGAATACTCTACCCTCGAAAACTGTTGTGATCCCCTATACTTGTGGGTTATCAACTGTCGCAGAGCAAACTTGAAAACATTGGTGCAAGCTTGTCTGGTTGCATCATCTTGGCTATCCAACTTGAACCTCATCTGTTGAAAATTATGGGAGTCTCATTATCAGCAACCTAGAAAGTATGGGACAGAGCAAGACGATATTACTAGTTTCCATACATAACCATACTTACAGATAAATGGTCGAGGAAGGTGTTGAACTAGATTTCATCTTTGTCATTCCTGTACTGAATCCATGTTGGGAGGATATGTACATGACACCTAACGGCAACCGCTGCCTCTGATACCAACTTGGCTGACTCTGTAGCATCACGTGGCCTTTTTAAACCTGCCTCAAAACGGATCTCCATTCTTCCTCCTTTAGATTTAGTTAACCTATCGAGCATTATCCCTGATATCTGTTTCCTCTTGCGCCTAGGTGCTAGTCCAACAACAAAAATAGGAAGTGTTAGTGTACATCAAACTGTGAGACTACATATAAAGAAGCATGCAACTGTAACTTGACTCCAGCAACTACCTTGCTGTCGACGCTCACAAAGTTCATCTGATCTTGCCAACTCATCTTGTGTCAAAAGTGCTTCAGAAGTAGTGTCAGGTGGCAAGGGAGCTTGGGAATGTGCTGCTAGCTGAGTTGACCAACGAGTAAATCATGCAGCTGGTGGTACTGTGTGTTGCGGAACGCATTAATTTCAAAAAAATTCCTACGCACACGCAAGATCCATCTAGGTGCTGCATAGCAACGAGAGGGGAGAGTGTTGTCCACGTACCCTCGTAGACCGAAAGCGGAAGCGTTATATCAACGCGGTTGATGTAGTCGTACGTCTTCACGATCCGACTGATCCTAGCACCGAACGTACGGCACCTCCGTGATCAGCACACGTTCAGCTCGATGACGTCCCTCGTACTCTTGATCCAGTTGAGTCCTAGCGAGAGTTCCGACAGCACGACGGCGTGGCGACGATGATGATGAAGTTACCAGCGCAGGGCTTCGCCTAAGCACTACGACGATATGACCGAGGCGTGTAACTGTGGAGGGGGGCACCGCACACGGCTAAGACAAATCTTGGAGTCTTTTGGGGTGCCCCCTGGCCACGTATATAAAGGAGGGGAGGGAAGAGGTGGCCGGCCCAAGGGGGGCGCGCCATGTGTGGGGAATCCTACTAGGACTCCCTAGTCCAAGTAGGATTCCCCTCCTCTTTCCTATTCGGAGTAGGAGGGAAGGAAAGAGAGGGAGAGGGAGAAGGAAAGGGGGCGCGCGCCCCCACCCCTTGTCCAATTCGGTTTGGGCAGGGGGGAGGCGCGTGCCACCTCTAGGCCCTTCTCCCTCTCTCCACTAAAGCCCAATAAGGTCCATTACTTCTCTCGGCGAATTCCCGTGACTCCCCGGTACTCCGAAAAATACCCGAATCACTCGGAACCTTTCCGATGTCCGAATATAGCCTTCCAATATATCGATCTTTACGTCTCGACCATTTCGAGACTCCTCGTCATGTCCGTGATCTCATCCGGGACTCCGAACAACCTTCGGTACATCAAATCACATAACTCATAATACAAATCATCATCGAATGTTAAGCGTGCGGACCCTACGGGTTCGAGAACTATGTAGACATGACCGAGACACATCTCCGATCAATAACCAATAGCGGAACCTGGATGCTCATATTGGCTCCTACATATTCTACGAAGATCTTTATCGGTCAAACCGCATAACAACATACGTTGTTCCCTTTGTCATCGGTATGTTACTTGCCAGAGATTCGATCGTCGGTATCACCATACCTAGTTCAATCTCGTTACCGGCAAGTCTCTTTATTCGTTCCGTAATGCTCATCCCGCAACTAACTCATTAGTCACATTGCTTGCAAGGCTTATAGTGATGTGCATTACCGAGAGGGCCCAGAGATACCTCTCCGACAATCGGAGTGACAAATCCTAATCTTGATCTTTTCCAACTCAACAAACACCATCGAAGACACCTGTAGAGCATCTTTATAATCACCCAGTTACGTTGTGACGTTTGATAGCACACTAAGTGTTCCTCCGGTATTCGGGAGTTGCATAATCTCATAGTCATAGGAACATGTATAAGTCATGAAGAAAGCAATAGCAATAAACTAAACGATCATAGTGCTAAGCTAACGGATGGGTCTTGTCCATCACATTATTCTCTAATGATGTGATCACGTTCATCAAATGACAACACATGTCTATGGCTAGGAAACTTAACCATCTTTGATTAACGAGCTAGTCTAGTAGAGCCATACTAGGGACACTTTGTTTGTCTATGTATTCACACATGTACTAAGTTTCCGGTTAATACAATTCTAGCATGAAAAAGAAACATTTATCATGATATAAGGAAATATAAATAACAACTTTATTATTGCCTCTAGGGCATATTTCCTTCAGTCTCCCATTTGCACTAGAGTCAATAATCTAGTTCACATCGCCATGTGATTTAACACCAATAGTTCACATCTTTATGTGATTAATACCCATAGTTCACGTCGCCATGTGACCAATACTCAAAGGGTTTACTAGAGTCAATAATCTAGTTCACATCGCTTATGTCATTAACACCCAAGAATAATAAGGTGTGATCATGTTTTGCTTGTGAGAGAAGTTTTAGTCTACGGGTTTGCCACATTCAGATCCGTAAGTATTTTGCAAATTTCTATGTCTACAATGCTCTGCACGGAGCTACTCTAGCTAATTGCTCCCACTTTCAATATGTATCTAGATCGAGACTTAGAGTCATCCAGATCGGTGTCAAAGCTTGCATCGACGCAACTCTTTAAGACGAACTCTTTGTCATCTCCATAACCGAGAAACATTTCCTCATTCCACTAAGGATAATTTTGACCACTGTCCAGTGATCGACTCCTGGATCACTATTGTACCCTCTTGCCAAACTCATGGTGAGGTACACAATAGGTCTGATATACAGCATAGCATACTTTATAGAACCTACGGTTGAGGCATAGGGAATGACTTTCATTCTCTATTTATTTTCCGCCGTGGTCGGGTTTTGAGTCTTACTCAATTTCATACCTTACAACTCAGGCAAGAACTCCTTCTTTGACTGATCCATTTTGAACACCTTCAAAATCTTATCAAGGTATGTACTCATTGAATTTTTTATCAAGCGTCTTGATCTATCTCTATAGATCTTGATGCTCAATATGTAAGCAGCTTCACTGAGGTCTTTCTTTGAAAAACTCCTTTCAAACACTCCTTTATGCTTTCCAGAAAATTCTACATCATTTCGGATCAACAATATGTCATTTACATATACTTATCAGAAAGGCTGTAGTGCTCCCACTCACTTTCTTGTAAATACAGGCTTCACCGCAAGTCTATATAAAAACTATATGCTTTGATCAACTCATCAAAGCGTATATTCCAACTCTGAGATGCTTGCACCAGTCCATAGATGAATCGCTGGAGCTTTGCACACTTTGTTAGCACCTTTAGGATTGACAAAACCTTCTTGTTGCATCATATACAACTCTTCTTTAAGAAATCCATTAAGGAATGTAGTTTTGACATCCATTTGCCAGATTTCATAAAATGTGGCAATTTCCAGCATGATTCGGACAGACTTAAGCATCGCTACAAGTGAGAAAATCTTATCGTAGTCAACACCTTGAACTTATCGAAAACTTTTTGCGACAATTCGAGCTTTGTAGATAGTAACACTACTATCAGCGTCCGTCTTCCTCTTAAAGATCCATTTATTCTCAATGGCTCGCCGATCATCGGGCAAGTCAATCAAAGTCCATACTTTGTTTTCATACATGGATCCCATCTCAGATTTCATGGCCTCAAGCCATTTTGCGGAATCTGGGCTCATCATCGCTTCCTCATAGTTCGTAGGTTTGTCATGGTCAAGTAACATGACCTCCAGAACAGGATTATCGTACCACTCTGCTGTGGATCTTACTCTGGTTGACCTACGAGGTTTGGAAGTAGCTTTATTTGAAGTTTCATGATCATCATCATTAGCTTCCTCACTAATTGGTGTAGGAATCACTGGAACTGCTTTCTGTGATGAACTACTTTCCAATTTGAGAGAAGGTACAATTACCTCATCAAGTTCTACTTTCCTCCCACTCACTTCTTTCGAGAAAAACTCCTTCTCTAGAAAGGATCCAATCTTAGCAATGAAAATCTTGCCTTCGGATCTGTGATAGAAGGTGTACCCAACAGTTTATTTTTGGGTATCCTATGAAGACGCACTTCTCCGATTTGGCTTTGAGCTTATCAGGCTCAAACTTTTTCACATAAGCATCTCAACCCCCAATTTTAAGAAACGGCAACTTGTGTTTCTTGCCAAACCACAGTTCATATGGTGTCGTCTCAACGGATTTAGATGGTGCCCTATTTAACGTGAATGCAGCTGTCTCTAATGCATAACCCCAAAACGATAGTGATAAATCGGTACGAGACATCATAGATCGCACCATATCTAATAAAGTACGGTTATAACGTTTGGACACACCATTACGTTGTGGTGTTCCATGTGGCATGAGTTGTGAAACTATTCCACAATGTTTCAAATGAAGACCAAACTCGTAACTCAAATATTCGTCTCCGTGATCAGATCGTAGAAACTTTATTTTCTTGTTACGATGATTTTCTACTTCACTCTGAAATTCTTTGAACTTTTCAAATGTTTCAGACTTATGTTTCATCAAGTAGATATACCCATATCTGCTCAAATCATCTATGAAGGTCAGAAAATAACGATACCCGCCACGAGCCTCAACACTCATCGGATCACATACATCAGTATGTATTATTTCCAATAAGTCAGTTGCTCGCTCCATTGTTACGGAGAACGGAGTCTTAGTCATCTTTCCCATGAGGCATGGTTTGCAAGCATCAAGTGATTCATAATCAAGTGATTCCAAAAGCCCATCAGCATGGAGTTTCTTCATGCGCTTTACACCAATATGACCTAAACGGCAGTGCCACAAATATGTTGCACTATCATTATCAACTTTGCATCTTTTGGCATCAATATTATGAATATATGTATCACCACGATCGAGATTCAATAAACCATTCACCTTGGGTGTATGACCACAGAAGGTTTTATTCATGTAAACAGAATAACAATTATTCTTTGACTTAAATGAATAACCGTATTGCAATAAACATGATCCAATCATATTATGCTCAACGCAAACACCAAATAACATTTATTTTGATCCAACACTAATCTCGAAGGTAAAGGGAGTGTGCGATGGTGATCTTATCAACCTTGGAATCATTTCCAACACACATCATCACTTCGTCCATAACTAGTCTGTGTTCATTCTGCAACTCCTGTTTTTAGTTACTACTCTTAGCAACTAAATCAGTATCAAATACTGAGGTGTTACTATAAATACTAGTAAAGTACACATCAATAACATGTGTATCAAATATACTTTTGTTCACTTTGCCATCCTTCTTATCCGCCAAGTATCTAGGGCAGTTCCACTTTCAGCGACCATTTCCTTTGTAGTAGAAGTACTGATACGTCTCCAACATATCTATAATTTTTGATTGTTCCATGCTATATTATATTCTGTTTTGGATGTTTAATGGGCTTTATTATACACTTTTATATTATTTTTGGGACTAACCTATTAACCGGAGGCCCAGCCCAAATTGCTGTTTTTTGCCTATCTCAGTGTTTCGAAGGAAAAGGATATCAAACGGAATCCAAACGGAATGAAACCTTCGGGAACATGATTTTTGGGAACAAACGTGATCCAGAGGACTTGGAGTGGACGCCAAGCAATCTACGAGGAGGCCACGAGGCAGGGGGCGCGCCTACCCCATGGGCGCGCCCTCCACCCTCGTGGGCCCCTCGTAGCTCTCCTGACCGACCTCCTTCGCCTATATATACTCATATACCCTGGAAACATCATATACGGAGCCAAACCCTATTTCCACCGCCGCAACCTTCTGTACCCGTGAGATCCCATCTTGGAGCCTTTTCCGGCACTCCGCCGGAGGGGGAATTGATCATGGAGGGCTTCTACATCGACACCATAGCCTCGTCGATGATGTGTGAGTAGTTTACCTCAGACCTTCGGGTCCATAGTTATTAGCTAGATGGCTTCTTCTCTCTCTTTGGATCTCAATACAAAGTTCTCCTCGATTCTCTTGGAGATCTATTCAATGTAACTCTTCGTTTTGCGGTGTGTTTGTCGAGATCCGATGAATTGTGGGTTTATGATCAAGATTATCTATGTACAATATTTGAATCTGCTCTAAATTCTTTTATGTATGATTGGTTATCTTTGCAAGTCTCTTCGAATTATCAGTTTGGTTTGGCCTACTAGATTGATCTTTCTTGCAATGGGAGAAGTGCTTAGCTTTGGGTTCAATCTTGCGGTGCTCGATCCCAGTGACAGTAGGGGAAACGACACGTATTGTATTGTTGCCATCGAGGATAAAAAGATGGGGTTTATATCATATTGCATGAGTTTATCCCTCTACATCATGTCATCTTGCTTAAAGCATTACTCTGTTCTTATGAACTTAATACTCTAGATGCATGCTAGATAGCGGTCGATGTGTGGAGTAATAGTAGTAGATGCAGGTAGGAGTCGGTCTACTTGTCACAGACGTGATGCCTATATACATGATCATACCTAGATATTCTCATAACTATGCTCAATTCTATCAATTGCTCGACAGTAATTCGTTTACCCACCGTAATACTTATGCTATCTTGAGAGAAGCCACTAGTGAAACCTATGCCCCCGGGTCTATTTTCTATCATATTAATCTCCCGTCAATAAGCTATTTCTGGCGCCATTTATTTTTCTTTCTTTACTTTTAGTCTTTATCATAAAAATACCAAAAATATTATCTTATCATCTCTATCAGATCTCACTTTTGCAAGTGGCCGTGAAGGGATTGACAACCCCTTTATCGCGTTGGTTGCAAGGTTCTTATTTGTTTGTGTAGGTGCGTGGGACTTGAGCGTGGTCTCCTACTGGATTTATACCTTGGTTCTCAAAAACTGAGGGAAATACTTACGCTACTTTGCTGCATCACCCTTTCATCTTCAAGGGTAAACCAACGCAGTGCTCAAGAGGTAGCAAGAAGGATTTCTGGTGCCGTTGCCGGGGAGTCTACGCACAAGTCAAGACATACCAAGTACCCATCACAAACTCTTATCCCTCGCATTGCATTATTTGCAATTTGCCTCTCGTTTTCCTCTCCCCCACTTCACCCTTGCCGTTTTATTCGCTTTCTTTTTCGTTTGCCTTTTTTCTTGCCAAATCTATTGTTTGCTTGCGTTACCATGTGCCTTCTATTTGCTTGCATCTTTGTTTGCTAAAAATCTATTGATATGGATCCACTTAAAGTGTTCTACTTGGATCATCTTCGATCCTTATGTGCTCGTGCTGAAACCCCAACTAGCCTAGTTGTTGGGAAATCTTTAGATGAGCATGCTCATTTTGTGCGTCACCGTTTGTCTGGAAGGGGGAGACTCTTATGGGATCAAATAAACAGATTGATGTGTTATGCTTGGAATCTTTGTGAAATTTATGATTTTACTTGTTTCTCTGAAAATATTAAGAAACACCTTCCCTACCAATGTGAGTTTAGTGATAATGGAATCGTATCTTCGTATGCTAAGGGTGTTTATAGTTACTATGATGTTCAACAAATTGAAGAATTTTTTGCTTTTAAGGGTGCTTATGAAATTGCTTCTTTGATTGAAACGTATGATGCTACTCTTTACAAATCTGAAAATTTTGCCATACTTAAATATTGTTATGATAATTATGCTTCCAATGCCTATGTTAAGCCATACATTGAGGACTCCTCCGCTGTCCAAGAAGAGGCTAATATTTTGCAGGAGTCTATAGAGGAAGAAAATAATGATATGCATGAATCTATAGATAATTATGATTCCGATGATTTGATTGAAATATCCCTTGATGAACATGATGCTTGCTATTCTTGTGGCCATGATGCCAATATTTATGAAGATGAATTTGCTATAGTCCCTTATGTTAAACATGGGATCGTTGCTATTGCACCCATACTTATTAGTTCCTTTGATGAAAAGCATGATTGTAATGATGTCACTTTAAATTCTCTTGATGTCAATTGTGCTAATAATATGCAAAACCCTAAGCTTGGGGATGCTAGTTTTGCTTGTTGGGGAACGTAGTAATTTCAAAAAAAATCCTACGCACACACATGATCATGGTGATGCATAGCAACGAGAGGGGAGAGTGTTGTCCACGTACCCTCATAGACCGAAAGCGGAAGTGTTAGCACAACGTGGTTGATGTAGTCGTATGTCTTCACGATCCGACCGATCCAAGTACCGAACGTACGGCACCTCCGAGTTCAGCACACGTTCAGCTCGATGACGTCCCGCGAACTCCGATCCAGCAGAGCTTCACGGGAGAGTTCCGTCAGCACAACGGCGTGGTGATGGTGATGATGATGCTACCGATGCAGGGCTTCGCCTAAGCACCGCTACGATATGATCGAGGTGGAATATGGTGGAGGGGGGCACCGCACACGGCTAAGAGATCAAGAGATGAATTGTTGTGTCTAGAGGAGCCCCCTGCCCCCGTATATAAAGGACCAGGGGGGAGGAGGTGGCCGGCAAGGGGAGGGCGCGCCAGGGAGGAGTCCTACTCCCACCGGGAGTAGGACTCCCTCTTTTCCTAGTTGGAGTAGGAGGGGGAAAGGAAGGGAAGGAGAGAGGGGGAAGGAAAGGGGGCGCCGCACCCCCTCCTTGTCCAATTCGGACTAGAGGGGGAGGGGGGGGCGCGGCCAACCCCAGCCGCCCCTCCGCTTCTCCACTAAGGCCCATCTTGGCCCATTAAACTCCCCGGGGGGTTCCGGTAACCCCCCGGTACTCCGGTATATGTCCGAAAATCCCCAAAACCATTCCGGTGTCCGAACATAGTTATCCAATATATCAATCTTTACGTCTCGACCATTTAGAGACTCATCGTCATGTCCGTGATCACATCCGGGACTCCGAACTACCTTCGGTACATCAAAACACAAAAACTCATAATACAATCGTCACTGAAACTTTAAGCATGCGGACCCTACGGGTTCGAGAACTATGTAGACATGACCAAGACACGTCTCCGGCCAATAACCAATAACGGAACCTGGATGCTCATATTAGTTCCCACATATTCTATGAAGATCTTTATCGGTCAAACCGCATAACGACATACGTTGTTCCCTTTGTCATCGGTATGTTACTTGCCCGAGATTCGATCGTCGGTATCTCAATACCTATTTCAATCTCGTTACCGGCAAGTCTCTTTACTCGTTTTGTAACACATCATCCCGTAACTAACTCATTAGTTACAATGCTTGCAAGGCTTATAGTGATGTGCATTACCGAGTGGGCCCAGAGATACCTCTCCGACAATCGGAGTGACAAATCCTAATCTCGAAATACACCAACCCAACAAGTACCTTCGGCGACACCTGTAGAGCACCTTTATAATCACCCAGTTACGTTGTGACGTTTGGTAGCACACAAAGTGTTCCTCCCGTGAACGGGAGTTGCATAATCTCATAGTCATAGGAACATGTATAAGTCATGAAGAAAGCATACTAAACGATCAAGTGCTAAGCTAACGGAATGGGTCAAGTCAATCACATCATTCTCCTAATGATGTGATCCCGTTAATCAAATGACAACTCATGTCCATGGCTAGGAAACTTAACCATCTTTGATTAACGAGCTAGTCAAGTAGAGGCATACTAGTGACACTCTGTTTGTCTATGTATTCACACATGTATCATGTTCCCGGTTAATACAATTCTAGCATGAATAATAAACATTTATCATGATATAAGGAAATAAATAATAACTTTATTATTGCCTCTAGGGCATATTTCCTTCAGTCCCCACTTGCACTAGAGTCAATAATCTAGATTACACAGTAATGATTCTAACACCCATGGAGCCTTGGTGCTGATCATGTTTTGCTCGTGGAAGAGGCTTAGTCAACGGGTCTGCAACATTCAGATCCGTATGTATCTTGCAAATTTCTATGTCTCCCACCTGGACTTGGTCCCGGATGGAATTGAAGCGTCTCTTGATGTGCTCGGTCCTCTTGTGAAATCTGGATTCCTTTGCCAAGGCAATTGCACCAGTATTGTCACAGAAGATTTTCATTGGACCCGATGCACTAGGTACGACACCTAGATCGGATATGAACTCCTTCATCCAGACTCCTTCATTTGCTGCTTCCGAAGCAGCTATGTACTCCGCTTCACACATAGATCCCGCCACGACGCTTTGTTTAGAACTGCACCAACTGACAGCTCCACCGTTCAATATAAACACGTATCCGGTTTGCGATTTAGAATCATCTGGATCAGTGTCAAAGCTTGCATCAACGTAACCATTTACGATGAGCTCTTTGTCACCTCCATAAACGAGAAACATATCCTTAGTCCTTTTCAGGTATTTCAGGATGTTCTTGACCGCTGTCCAGTGATCCACTCCTGGATTACTTTGGTACCTCCCTGCTAAACTAATGGCAAGGCACACATCAGGTCTGGTACACAGCGTCGCATACATGATAGAGCCTATGGCTGAAGCATAGGGAACATCTTTCATTTTCTCTCTATCTTCTGTAGTGGTCGGGCATTGAGTCTTACTCAACTTCACACCTTGTAACACAGGCAAGAACCCTTTCTTTGCTTGATCCATTTTGAACTTCTTCAAAACTTTGTCAAGGTATGTGCTTTGTGAAAGTCCAATTAAGCGTCTTGACCTATCTTTATAGATCTTGATGCCCAATATGTAAGCAGCTTCACCGGGTCCTTCATTGAAAAACTCTTATTCAAGTATCCTTTTATGCTATCCAGAAATTCTATATCATTTCCAATCAACAATATGTCATCTACATATAATATTAGAAATGCTACAGAGCTCCCAGTCACTTTCTTGTAAATACAGGCTTCTCCAAAAGTCTGTATGAAACCATATGCTTTGATCACACTATCAAAACATTTATTCCAACTCCGAGAGGCTTGCACCAGTCCATAAATGGATCGCTGGAGCTTGCACACTTTGTTAGCTCCCTTTGGATCAATAAAACCTTCAGGTTGCATCATATACAACTCTTCTTCCAGAAATCCATTCAGGAATGCAGTCTTTACATCCATTTGCCAAATTTCATAATCATAAAATGCGGCAATTGCTAACATGATTCGGACGGACTTAAGCATCGCTACGGGTGAGAAGGTCTCATCGTAGTCAATCCCTTGAACTTGTCGAAAACCTTTCGGAACAAGTCGAGCTTTATAGACAGTAACATTACCGTCAGCGTCTGTCTTCTTCTTGAAGATCCATTTATTCTCAATTGCTTGCCTATCATCAGGCAAGTCAACCAAAGTCCACATTTTGTTCTCATACATGGATCCCATCTTAGATTTCATGGCCTCAAGACATTTTGCGGAATCTGGGCTCACCATCGCTTCTTCATAGTTCGTAGGTTCGTCATGGTCTAGTAACATGACCTCCAGAACAGGATTACCATACCACTCTGGTGCGAATCTCACTCTGGTTGACCTACGAGGTTCGGTAGTAACTTGATCTGAAGCTTCATGATCATCATCATTAGCTTCCTCACTAATTGGTGTAGGTGTCACAGGAACCAGTTTCCGTGATGAACTGCTTTCCAATAAGGGAGCAGGTACAGTTACCTCATCAAGTTCTACTTTCCTCCCACTCACTTCTTTCGAGAGAAACTCCTTCTCTAGAAAGGATCCATTCTTGGCAACGAATGTTTTGCGTTCGGATCTGTGATAGAGGGTGTACCCAACAGTTTCCTTTGGGTATCCTATGAAGACACATTTCTCCGATTTGGGTTCGAGCTTATCAGGTTGAAGCTTTTTCACATAAGCATCACAGCCCCAAACTTTAAGAAACGACAACTTTGGTTTCATGCCAAACCACAGTTCATAAGGTGTCGTCTCAACGGATTTTGATGGTGCCCTATTTAACGTGAATGCAGCTGTCTCTAGAGCATAACCCCAAAATGATAGCGGTAAATCAGTAAGAGACATCATAGATCACACCATATCTAGTAAAGTACGATTACGACGTTCGGACACACCATTACGCTGTGGTGTTCCGGGTGGCGTGAGTTGCGAAACTATTCCGCATTGTTTCAAATGTAGACCAAACTCGTCACTCAAATATTCTCCTCCACGATCAGATTGTAGAAACTTTATTTTCTTGTTACGATGATTTTCCACTTCACTCTGAAATTCTTTGAACTTTTCAAGTGTTTCAGACTTATGTTTCATTAAGTAGATATATTCATATCTGCTCAAATCATCTGTGAAGGTCAGAAAATAACGATACCCGCCGCAAGCCTCAACATTCATCGGACCGCATACATCAGTATGTATTATTTCCAATAAGTCAGTTGCTCGCTCCATTGTTCCGGAGAACAGAGTCTTAGTCATCTTGCCCATGAGGCATGGTTCGCAAGCATCAAGTGATTCCAAAAACCCATCAGCATGGAGTTTCTTCATGCGCTTTACACCAATATGACCTAAACGGCAGTGCCACAAATAAGTTGCACTATCATTATTAACTTTGCATCTTTTAGCTTCAATATTATGAATATGTGTATCACTACAATCGAGATCCAACAAACCATTTTCATTGGGTGTATGACCATAGAAGGTTTTATTCATGTAAACAGAACAACAATTATTCTCTAATTTAAATGAATAACCGTATTACAATAAACATGATCAAATCATATTCATGCTCAATGCAAACACCAAATAACATTTATTTAGGTTCAACACTAATCCCGAAAGTATAGGGAGTGTGCGATGATGATCATATTGATCTTGGAACTGCTTCCAACACACATCGTCACTTCACTCTTAACTAGTTTCTGTTCATTATGCAACTCCCATTTCGAGTTACTACTCTTAGCAACTGAACTAGTATCAAATACCGCGGGGTTGCTATAAACACTAGTTAAAGTATACATCAATAACATGTATATCAAATATACCTTTGTTCATTTTGCCATCTTTCTTATCCGCCAAATTCTTGGGGCAGTTCCGCTTCCAGTGACTAGTCCTTTTGCAGTAGAAGCACTTAGTCTCAGGCTTAGGTCCAGACCTGGGCTTCTTCACCTGAGCAGCAACTTGCTTGCCGTTCTTCTTGAAGTTCCCCTTCTTCCCTTTGCCCTTTTCTTGAAACTAGTGGTCTTATTGACCACCAACACTTGATGCTCCTTCTTGATTTCTACCTCCGCAGCCTTAGCATTGCGAAGAGCTCGGGAATTGTCTTATCCATCCCTTGCATATTATAGTTCATCATGAAGCTCTTGTAGCTTGGTGGCAGTGATTGAAGAATTCTGTCAATGACACTATCATGCGGAAGATTAACTCCCAGTTGAATCAAGTGATTGTTATACCCAGACATTTTGAGTATATGTTCACTGAATGAACTATTCTCCTCCATCTTGCAGTTGTAGAACTTATTGGAGACTCCATATCTCTCAATCCGGTCATTTGCTTGAAATATTAACTTCAACTCCTGGAACATCTCATATGCTCCATGACGTTCAAAACACCGTTGAAGTCCCGGTTCTAAGCCGTAAAGCATGCCAGACATTCTTAACGTTGTTAGTTGCATCTGCAGCAGGCCTGGCACCCAGCGGTGCTTCCAGGACGTAATTCTTCTGTGCAGCAATGAGGATAATCCTCAAGTTACGGACCCAGTCCGTGTAATTGCTACCATCATATTTCAACTTTGCTTTCTCAAGGAACGCATTAAAATTTAACGGGACAACAACATGGGCCATCTATCTACAAACAACATAGACAAGCAAAATACTATCGGGTACTAAGTGCATGATAAATTTAAGTTCAATTAAGCATATTACTTAAGAACTCCCACTTAGATAGATATCCCTCTGATCATCTAAGTGATCACGTGATCCAAATCAAGTAAACCATGTCCGATCATCACGTGAGATGGAGTAGTTTTCAATGGTGAACATCACTATGTTGATCATATCTACTATATGATTCATGCTCGACCTTTCGATCTCAGTGTTCCGAGGCCATATCTGCATATGCTAGGCTCGTCAAGTTTAACCCGAGTATTCTGCGTGTGCAAAACTGGCTTGCACCCGTTGTAGATGAATGTAGATCTTATCACACCCGATCATCACGTGGTGTCTCGGCGCGACGAACTTTGGCAATGATGCATACTCAGGGAGAACACTTTTATCTTGAAATTTAGTGAGAGATCATCTTATAATGCTACCGTCAATCAAAGCAAAATAAGATGCATAAAGGATAAACATCACATGCAATCAATATGAGTGATATGATATGGCCATCATCATCTTGTGCTTGTGATCTCCATCTCCGAAGCACCGTCATGATCACCATCGTCACTAGCGCGACACCTTGATCTCCATCGTAGAATCGCTGTCGTCTCGCCAACTATTGCTTTTACGACTATCGCTACCGCTTAGTGATAAAGTAAAACATTACAGGGCGATTGCATTGCATACAATAAAGCGACAACCATATGGCTCCTACCAGTTGCCGATAACTCGGTTACAAAACATGATCATCTCATACAATAAAATATAGCATCATGCCTTGACCATATCACATCACAACATGCCCTGCAAAAACAAGTTAGACGTCCTCTACTTTGTTATGCAAGTTTTACGTGGCTGCTACGGGCTGAGCAAGAACCGTTCTTACCTACGCATCAAAACCACAACGATAGTTCGTCAAGTTAGTGCTGTTTTAACCTTCTCAAGGACCGGGTGTAGCCACACTCGGTTCAACTAAAGTTGGAGAAACTGACACCCGCCAGCCACCTGTGTGCAAAGCACGTCGATAGAACCAGTCTCGCGTAAGCGTACGCGTAATGTCGGTCCGGGCCGCTTCATCCAACAATACCGCCGAACCAAAGTGTGACATGCTGGTAAGCAGTATGACTTGTATCGCCCACAACTCACTTGTGTTCTACTCGTGCATATAACATCTACGCATAAAACCTGGCTCGGATGCCACTGTTGGGGAACGTAGTAATTTCAAAAAAATTCCTACGCACACACAGGATCATGGTGATGCATAGCAACGAGAGGGGAGAGTGTTTTCCACGTACCCTCGTAGACCGAAAGCGGAAGCGTTAGCACAACGCGGTTGATGTAGTCGTATGTCTTCACGATCCGACCGATCCAAGTACCGAACGTACGGCACCTCCGAGTTCAGCACATGTTCAGCTCGATGACGTCCCGCGAACTCAGATCCAGTAGAGCTTCACGGGAGAGTTCCATCAGCACAACGGCGTGGTGACGGTGATGATGATGCTACCGATGCAGGGTTTCACCTAAGCACCGCTACGATATGATCGAGGTGGAATATGGTGGAGGGGGGCACTGCACATGACTAAGAGATTAAGAGATGAATTGTTGTGTCTAGAGGTGCCCCCTGCCCCCGTATATAAAGGATCAGGTGGGAGGAGGTGGCCGGGCAGGGGAGGGCGCGCCAGGGAGGAGTCCTACTCCTACCGGGAGTAGGACTCCCTCTTTTCCTAGTTGGAGTAGGAGGGGGAAAGGAAGGGAAGGAGAGAGGGGGAAGGAAAGGGGGCGCCGCCCCCCTCCTTGTCCAATTCGGACTAGAGGGGGAGGGGCGCGCGGCCAGCCCTAGCCGCCCCTCCTCTTCTCCACTAAGGCCCATCTTGGCCCATTAAACTCCCCGGGGGGTTCCGGTAACCCCCCGGTACTCCGGTATATGTCCGAAACTCCCCGAAACCATTCCGGTGTCCAAAAATAGTCATCCAATATATCAATCTTTACGTCTCGACCATTTTGAGACTCCTCGTCATGTCCATGATCACATCCGGGACTCCGAACTACCTTCGGCACATCAATACACAAAAACTCATAATACAATCGTCACCGAAACTTTAAGCGTGCGGACCCTACGGGTTCGAGAACTATATAGACATGACTGAGACATGTCTCCGGCCAATAACCAATAGCGGAACCTGGATGCTCATATTGGTTTCCACATATTCTACGAAGATCTTTATCGGTCAAACCGCATAACAACATACGTTGTTCCCTTTGTCATCGGTATGTTACTTGCCCGAGATTCGTTCGTCGGTATCTCAATACCTAGTTCAATATCGTTACCGGCAAGTCTCCTTACTCGTTCCGTAACACATCATCCCGTAACTAACTCATTAGTTACAATGCTTGCAAGGCTTATAGTGATGTGCATTACCGAGTGGGCCCAGAGATACCTCTCCGACAATCGGAGTGACAAATCCTAATCTCGAAATACGCCTACCCAACAAGTACCTTCGGAGACACATGTAGAGAACCTTTATAATCACCCAGTTACGTTGTGACGTTTGGTAGCACACAAAGTGTTCCTCCGATAAACGGGAGTTGCATAATCTCATAGTCATAGGAACATGTATAAGTCATGAAGAAAGCATACTAAACGATCAAGTGCTAAGCTAACGGAATGGGTCAAGTCAATCACATCATTCTCCTAATGATGTGATCCCATTAATCAAATGACAACTCATGTCCATGGCTAGGAAACTTAACCATCTTTGATTAACGAGCTAGTCAAGTAGAGGCATACTAGTGATACTCTGTTTGTCTATGTATTCACACATGTATCATGTTCCCGGTTAATACAATTCTAGCATGAATAATAAACATTTATCATGATATAAGGAAATAAATAATAACTTTATTATTGCCTCTAGGGCATATTTCCTTCATTGCTATGTCTACTACTTGTTGCAATGATCATGATTGGGGTGATTCTTCTTATGATCTTGAAAATTTATTTAAGCCCCATGATGAATGTGAGATTGATAATAGTGTTTGCAATAATATTGAAAGTGGGTTTGGAATAGTGTCAACTTTAGATCCCACATATTTGTATTTTGATCAATCTTATGATTTTTTTTATAAAAGTGGGTTTGGAGAGGTCATGACTTTAGTTAATGTTAATCCCACTATTTTGGAAGAGTGTCAACTTTGCATGCATGTGGATCGTGTTGAAAATATTTTATGTGATAGCTATTTTGTTGAATTTGCCTATGATCCTACATGTAATTATTATGAGAGAGGAAAATATGGTTGTAGAAATTTTAACTTACTAAATTACCTCTCTTCATGTTGAGATTGCTATCGTCTCTTTCTTCTTCCTTGCATATGCTAGTTTTTGCTTGCCTTGATAATTTGTTTGCTTATAAAATTCCTATGCATAGGAAGTATGTTAGACTTAGATGTGTTTGTCACATGCTATTTGATGCTCTCTTTGCGCTTCAATTCTTGTCTTTCATGTGAGCATCATTAAAATTATCAATGCCTAGCTAAAAGGCTTTAAAGAAAAGCGCTTGTTGGGAGACAACCCAATATTTTTAATTGATGTTATTCAATAAATAATTTATCTAGCCTCTGGTTAGATTTTGTGTGTGTTTTAATTAGTGTTTGTGCCAAGTAAAACCTATATGATCTTCTTGGATGATAGTTATTTGATCTTGCTGAAAATTCCAGAAACTTTCTGTTCACGAAAACAATTGTTACAAATCACTAGAACGTGATAAAATACTGATTTCAATTGCAGCAGATCAATAAACAAATTATTTAGGACTCCCTATTTTGGTAGATGTTTTAGAGTTCCAGAAGTTTGCGTTAGTTACAGATTACTACAGACTGTTCTGTTTTTGACAGATTCTGTTTTTCGTGTGTTGTTTGCTTATTTTGATGAGTCTATGGTTAGTAAAATAGCTTATAAACCATAGAGAAGTTGGAATACAGTAGGTTTAACACCAATACAAATAAAGAATGAGTTCATTACAGTACCTTGAAGTGGTGTTTTCTTTTCTTTCGCTAACGGAGCTCATGAGATTTTCTGTTGAGTTTTGTGTTGTGAAGTTTTCAAGTTTTGGGTAAGGATTTGATGGATTATGGAACAAGGAGTGGCAAGAGCCTAAGCTTGGGGATGCCCAAGGCACCCCAAGGTAAATCCAAGGACACCAAAAAGCCAAAGCTTGGGGATGCCCCGGAAGGCATCCCCTCTTTCGTCTTCATCCATCGGTAACTTTACTTGGAGCTATATTTTTATTCACCACATGATATGTGTTTTGCTTGGAGCGTCTTGTATGATTTGAGTCTTTGATTTTTACCACAATCTTCCTCGCTGAATACACTTTTGAGAAAGACACATATGATTCAGAATTTATTAGAATACTCTATGTGCTTCACTTATATCTTTTGAGCTATATAGTTTTTTCTCTAGTGCTTCACTTATATCTTTTAGAGCACGGTGGTGGTTTTGTTTTATAGAAACTATTGTTCTCTCATGCTTCACTTATATCATTTTGAGAGTCCTACAAAACAGCATGGTAATTTGCTTAAATTGTGAAATTAGTCCTAATATGATAGGCATCCAAGATTAGTAAAAACTTTCTTATAAGTGCGTTGAATACTAAGAAAAGTTTGATGCTTGATGATTGTTTTGAGATATGGAGGTATTAATATTAAAGTTGTGCTTGTTGAGTAGTTGTGAATTTGAGAAATACTTGTGTTGAAGCTTGCAAGTCCCGTAGCATGCACGTATGGTAAACGTTGTGTAACAAATTTGAAACATGAGGTGTTCTTTGATTGTCCTCCTTATGAGTGGCGGTCGAGGACGAGCGATGGTCTTTTCCTACCAATCTATCTCCCTAGGAGCATGCGCGCAGTGCTTGGTTTTTTATGACTTGTAGATTTTTGCAATAAGTATGTGAGTTCTTTATGACTAATGTTGAGTCCATGGATTATAGGCACTCTCACCCTTCCATCATTGCTAGCCTCTTCGGTACCGTGCATTGCCCTTTCTCACCTTGAGAGTTGGTGCAAACTTCGCCGGTGCATCGAAACCCCGTGATACGATACGCTCTATCACACATAAACCTCCTTATATCTTCCTCAAAACAGCCACCATACCTACTTATTATGGCATTTCCATAGCCATTCCGAGATATATTGCCACGCAACATTCCACCGTTCCATTTATCATGACAGGTTTCATCATTGTCATATTGCCTTGCATGATCATGTAGTTGACATCGTATTTGTGGCAAAGCCACCATGCATATTATTTCATACATGTCACTCTTGATTCATTGCCATCCCGGTACACCGCCGGAGGTATTCATATAGAGTCATACTTTGTTCTAGTATCGAGTTGTAATCATTGAGTTGTAAATAAATAGAAGTGTGATGATCATCATTCATAGAGCATTGTCCCAAAAAAAAGAGAAAGGCCAAATAAAAAAAGGCCCAAAAAAAGAAAATAAAAAATGGACAATGCTACTATCCTTTTTTTCCACACTGTGCTTCAAAGTAGCACCATGATCTTTATGATAGAGAGTCTCTTGTTTTGTCACTTTCATATACTAGTGGGAATTTTTCATTATAGAACTTGGCTTGTATACTCCAACAATGGGCTTCCTCAAATGCCCTAGGTCTTCGTGAGCAAGCAAGTTGGATGCACACCCACTTAGTTTCTTTTGTTGAGCTTTCATACATTTATAGCTCTAGTGCATCCGTTGCATGGCAATCCCTACTCCTTGCATTGACATCAATTGATGGGCATTTCCCTAGCCCGTTGATTAGCCGCGTCAATGTGAGACTTTCTCCTTTTTTGTCTTCTCCACATAACCCCCATCATCATATTCTATTCCACCCATAGTGCTATATCCATGGCTCACGCTCATATATTGCGTGAAAGTTGAAAAAAGTTTGAGATTACTAAAGTATGAAACAATTGCTTGGCTTGTCATCGGGGTTATGCATGATGAGAGCATTCTTGTGTGACGAAAATGGAGCATGACCAAACTATATGATTTTGTAGGGATGAACTTTCTTTGGCCATGTTATTTTGAGAAGACTTTTATCTTAAACTTTTATCTTTTATGCTTGAAGTATTATTACTTTTATGTCAATATTAAACTTTTATCTTGAATCTTTAGGATCTGAATATTCATGCCACAAATAAGAGAATTACATTGAAAATTATGCCAAGTAGCATTCCACATCAAAAATTCTGTTTTTATCATTTACCTACTCGAGGACGAGCAGGAATTAAGCTTGGGGATGCTTGATACGTCTCCAACGTATCTATAATTTTTTATTGTTCCATGCTATATTATATTCTGTTTTGGATGTTTAATGGGCTTTATTATACACTTTTAGATTATTTTTGGGACTAACCTATTAACTGGAGGCCCATCCCAAATTGCTGTTTTTTTGCCTATCTCAGTGTTTCGAAGGAAAAGGATATCAAACGGAGTCCAAACGGAATGAAACCTTCGGGAACGTGATTTTCGGAACAAGCGTGATCCAGAGGACTTGGAGTGGACGTCAAGAAATTGACGAGGAGGCCACGAGGAAGGGGGCGCGCCTACCCCCTGGGCGCGCCCTCCACCCTCTGGGCCCCTTGTAGCTCTCCTGACCGACCTCCTTCGCCTATATATACTCATATACCCTGGAAACATAATATACGGAGCCAAAACCCTATTTCCACCGCCGCAACCTTCTGTACCCATGATCTTGGGGCCTTTTCCGGTGCTCCGCCGAAGGGGGCATTGATCACGGAGGGCTTCTACATCAACACCATAGCCTCTCCGATGATGTGTGAGTAGTTTACCTCAGACCTTCGGGTTCATAGTTATTAGCTAGATGGCTTCTTCTCTCTCTTTGGTTCTCAATACAAAGTTCTCCTCGATTCTCTTAGAGATCTATTCGATGTAACTCTTCTTTTTGCGGTGTGTTTGTCGAGATCCGATGAATTGTGGTTTTATGATCAAGATTATCTATGAACAATATTTGAATCTCCTCTAAATTCTTTTATGTATGATTGGTTATCTTTGCAAGTCTCTTCGAATTATCAGTTTGGTTTGGCCTACTAGATTGATCTTTCTTGCAATGGGAGAAGTGCTTAGCTTTGGGTTCAATCTTGCGGTGCTCGATCCCAGTGACAGTAGGGGAAACGACACGTATTGTATTGTTGCCATCGAGGATAAAAAGATGGGGTTTATATCATATTGCATGAGTTTATCCCTCTACATCATGTCAGCTTGCTTAAAGCATTACCCTGTTCTTATGAACTTAATACTCTAGATGCATGGTAGATAGCGGTCAATGTGTGGAGTAATAGTAGTAGATGCAGGCAGCAGCACTACAAAAAAAAGACACATCCGTGACAGTTTGGGCCGAAAGAATTTTTTTTCTGTAATACTTATGACACTTCTATGACGATAATTGTGACAAAACCCGGTATCATCATATATGTGGTGGGGTCCTACTTCTATGACAAAAAATCATGACAGAAAATGGGCTTTTCATCCTGGGCGGGCCGGAGACGCAGCTGCATGATGTTCTTTGGGCCATACATGATGGAAAAGACCGTGGTAGAAGGGAGGGCGAGGAAAATATCGGGGTGTTCCCGGTTACGGTGGGTGGTCGGGGCCGAGCGATGCGCGTTTCTCTCGTACACGCACGCGCGTGGGTGCGAGGCGTTGGGCTCTTACCGAACCCGAGCGATTGCACTGCAGGCTACACGTTACTGAACCCGAGCGAACGATCGATGGCTGTTAACTGAACCCGATCGAGCGATTCCTTCGCTACTGCTGTTAACTAAAGCCGGTCGATGCTGCCTGTAGATGAACAGTGAGCGTTGTGGGGGGGGGGTTGGATGAACAGTTCCCGGTGGGGGTGGATGAACAGGACCCCGTGGTGTTGCCTTTGGATGAACAGTGAGCGTTGCTGGGGGGGTTTGGATGAACAGTTCCCGGTGGGGGTGGATGAACATGACCCCATGGTGTTGCCTCTGGATGAACAGGACCCCGATCGATCGAGCCGGTTGGGGCTGGATGAACAGGACCACCCCGTGGAGGGCAGGATGAATAGTAGACGGTGGAGGGCTGGATGAACAGTAGCCCGTGGAGGGGTGGTTGAACAGGAGCCCGTGGAGAGGGCTGGTTGAACAGTAGCCGGTGGAGTAGCGCGCGGTGGAAGCTGGATGAACAGGAGCCCGTGGATGAACAGTCACATGTGGAGGCTGGAGGAGGTCGACGGTGGATGAATAGTAGCCCGTGGAGGCTGGAGGGGGTCGACGGTGGAGATGAACAGTATCCCGTGGAGTCCCGTTTTGCGGTACGCCACACCCCTCCCGATGAACAGGACCCCTGTTTCGACCGTAGCGCTCCAACACAAGTTAGTTTCCTTCGTTTTGCGGTACGCCACACCCCTCCCGACCGACAGGACCCCCGTTTCGACCGTAGGAGGTTCGTTTCCTCCGTTTTGCGGTACGCCAGACCCCTCCCGATGAATAGGATCCCATTTCGACCGTGGCCGGTCAAACACAAGGCCGTTTCCTTCGTTCTGCGGTACGCCAGGCCTCGTTTCAAACGGCTGTTCCGTCCAAGCCCTCCCGATGAACACGACAACGCATTCCGTTCCGACCCAGCCGGTTGGCTCCCCATGAACACGACGACGACGCTGTTTCTCCGTTCCGACCCAGCCATGTACACGAGCCCTGGCCGTACATATGCGCGAGTAGGCGTTCGAGACCCTTCCCGTATGTACGTACGTGGCCGTATTTTCTTTCTTGCACACTTGCCGCTGTACGTACGTGTACATGCTACGTGCGCGCCTCTACATCGACCAGTATGTACGTACACGTTCGCGACCAGAATGACAACGCTACGTACGCTTCGACCAAGTGGGTCCCGACTGTCAGGCACTTCCTTGCCTGCGAAGATGTAGCTGGTGGGTCCCAGCAGTCAGGGGGCGAATCGTTTTTTTTGCCCGGACGCACTTCCTTGCGTGCGAAGATGTAGCTGGTGGGTCCCAGCAGTCAGGGGGAAACATTTTTTTCGCAAAATACGGTGGCCCGTCCGGTGGGTACCCGCTGTCAGGTGGAGGAATAATTATTTTGCGCGTAATAAGGAGGCACTTCCTTGCTGCGGCCGTGGACCCAGCTGTCAGCCTCTCCACGTACAGTCCACGTCCGATTGAAGCCGTTCCTTGACCACGTTGACCACGCCGCACCAAGAGCACTAGGGCGATGGATGACGGTGAGGCCTAGGAAGGGGATGACGCGGAGCCGGGGAAAACGCGGCACTGGATGCCCACGCGTAGAGGAGCATGAGGGTTCACTGGTTCGCTGTGGTGTGAGGCTGCCTTCGCCACAGAATAACAGGGGGTGTGGGTGAGTAGAGGGATGGCCTGGCCAGCAGTGGGAGTAGTAGGGGGCGGTGAGGCCTCCGCCGCATCGCAGCCGGCCACGGGAGGCAGGAGCACGATGCACGACCGGCGCTGGTTTGGGCGGCTGGAGCAAGAAGACCAGAGGTTGAAGAAGCACTACGGCCGTTGGATGGACATCGTACGGTCACTGGAGCTAGAATCGTGCATATTGACTAAGTTGAGAAAGCCCTCCGTCCCCGTCAACTGTAGGCCCACAAGTCAGTCTGCCACTATACTGGGTCCCAGCTAGCAGGGGGAGTATTCATTTTTTTGTGCGTAATAAGGAGGCACTTCCTTGTGTGCGAAGATATAGCTGGTGGGTCCAAGCTGTCAGCGGCGCTAACGTTTTTTTGCAAAATACAAAGGCCCTTTCGATGGGTCCCAGATGTCAGGTGGAGGAATCATTATTTTGCGCGTAATAAGGAGGCATTTCCTTGCGTGCGGCCGTGGACCCAGCTGTCAGCCTCTCCACGTACAGTCGACTTCAGATGCATGCCGGTTGTTGACCATGTTGACCAGGCCGCGCCAAGAGCACCAGGGCGGTGGACGACGGTGAGGCCCAGGAAGGGAACGACACGGAGGCAGCGAAGACTCTGCTGTTGTTTCCCACGCGGAGGGGAGTACGACTGTACGAGAGTTTACTGGTTCGTCTGCCGTCGCCGGAGAATAACAGCAGGTGTGGGTGAGTAGAGGGATGGCTAGGCCAGCGATGGGAGTACGGTGGGGCGGTGAGGCCTGCGCGGCAGCACAGCCGGCCGTGGGGAGGAGGGAGCAGGCAGTCCCGCTGGTGCTTTTTTGAGCGGATGGAGCAGGAAGAGCAGAGATTGAAGAAGCACGACGGCCGTTGGATGGACATCCAACAATCACTGCTTGTGCGTCAACCTTTTTTAGGAAAGCCTCAAATCTGCGGAAAACATCATACATCCCACCTGCCATTATTTCTAATAATTTACAGCCCATTTGCTAATTCTTAAGGTTTTTTTGGAGCCCATATTCTTTTTGTTCGCATTACAACCCATATTATGGCCACGGTTAAAAAATTATACGAAATTTTGCATATTTCGGTGCGGTCCGTACTGTTTTTAATCCCGAAATTTCGAGTCACATTCAAACTGATTTTAAAAATAAATGTATATCAATATAAAATCCAATAAATTGTCCACGCATAAAAGTCAATGCAATTTAAAATCTCGAAATGAAAAAAAGAAATTTGAAACTAATTGCCGGTTTGATGTGTTTTAAAAATGTACAACCCATTTCTCATTACTGATAGGCCATTTTCTCGGCCAGCCGAATGAAGCTCTCCTCGTCTTGAAAGATTTGCAGCCCAACAGGCCTGACAAAGTGACTTACTTGGCAAATCACAAAAAAACTAGGTTGTGGCCGTGGACCCAGCTGTCAGCCTTTCCACGTACAGTACCAAGGCGGTGGACGACGGCGAGGCCTAAGAAGGGGACGACGCAGATCCAGGGAAGACGCGACAGTGGATGCCCACGCGGAGAGGAGTACGAGGGTTCACTGGTTCGACTGCGGTGTGAGGCTGCCGTCGCCGCAGAATAACAGGGGGTGTGGGTGAGTGGAGGGATGGCCTGGCCAGCGGTGGGAGTAGTATGGGGGAGGTGAGGCCTCTGCGGTAGCACAGCCGGCCACGGGAGGCAGGAGCAGGCGGCACGACCGGCGCTGCTTTGGGCGGCTGGAGCAAGAAGACCAGAGGTTGAAGAAGCACTAAGGCCGTTGGATGGACATCGTACAGTCACTGGAGCTAGAATCGTTCATATTGAGTAAGTTGACAAAGCCCTCCATCCCGGTCAACTTAGTAGGCCCACAAGTCAGCCTCCCATAGTGGTGGGTCCCAGCTGGCAGGTGGGTATTCATTTTTTTTGCACAATAAGGAGGCACTTCCTTGCGTGCGAAGATATAGTTGGTGGGTCCGACCTGTCAGCAGAGGGAACATTTTTTTCGTGAAATACAGAGGCCCTTCCGGTGGGTCCCAGATGTCAGGTGGAGGAATCATTATTTTGCGCGTAATAAGGAGGCATTTCCTTGTGTGCGGCCGTGGACCCAGCTGTCAGCCTCTCCATGTACAGTCCACTTTTGATGGATGTCGTTAGTTGACCATGTTGACCACACCGCGCCGAGAGCACCAGGGCGGTGGACGACGGCGAGGCCTACGAAGGGAATGACACGGAGCCGGGGAAGACACGGTAGTGGCTGCCCACACGGTGGAGAGTACGAGGGTTGACTGGTTCGGCTGCCATCGCCGGAAAATAACAGGAGGTGTGGGTGAGTAGAGGGATAGACAGGCCAGGGATGCGAGTATATGATGGGGCCGTGAGGCCTGCCCGGCAGCACAGCCGGCCACGGGAGGTGGGAGCAGGCGGTTCCGACGGCGCTGGTTTGGGCGTCTGGGGCAGGAAGATCAGAGACTGAAGAAGCACGATTGTCGTTAGATTGACATCTAACGGTCTGACGCTGGTAGAGTCGATTGTTGAATAAGTTTCTTTTTTGATAAACCTTGTGTACGCATGAACTTAGTAGGCCCACAAGTCAGCCTCCAAATCCGTGGCAGACAACATAGAGCCCATTTGCTATTTTTTAATAATTTGCAGCCCATTTGCTAATTCTTAAGTAATTTATTACAGCCCATTTTCTGCCCAGGACCACGGTCAAAAAGTTCAACCTTATTTTGCATATTTCGGTGGAGTCCGAACTTTTGTAATCCCGAAATGATAAACATTTTTTTAAGAACTTATTGATTTGCCAAAAAATCGTTTTGTTTTTGTAAGCAAATAAGACGTGGGACAATTGAGTTGGTTTAAGGGAAAACCAGTGGTAAAAAAATCAGCGCTGGGAGGGAAAACAACAACAAAAATAAGGATGTAAATATGAAAAGTGAATTTTATGTATTTTCAATATAATGATACGTGTATATGAACTAGTAAAACTATAGGCAGAGATTAGAAAACGGATGTAGGACATGCGTTTCAAGAGGAAAATAGAACTAGGCTGTGTGTTTGTTCAGTAAAAAGAGTGCCTGCGGATGTTGTAAGACAAAATACAACTAACGCTGGCGGGCCAGAGGCCAGTAGATACCTTCTGGATCTTTGTGCCCCATTGTCGTCATGGGCTGGGCCTGTTAAAAACAAAACCAAGCCTGAGCAGTCTACAACCCAGTTGAAACTTGCTCGACCTGAAAAAACAATATACGTGCTCAATAAATGAGAGAATTCTGCAAGTACAGACTGATAACTGGGATGCAGCAGGGATATTGTTTTTTCATCGTGATAATAAGAGCATGCACTTTTTTCGAAAAATTTGGAGAACTCGGAAGTCGAACGACGGGTGCTTATGCTACCCATCAAATAAAAATCAAGTGCCTGAAAATTCGTTTCGAAACAAATGATTCAGCTTTATATCCATGTCGACCCTCAGCATGATGGTTGGAAGCAAATGCCAAGTTCATACCAAAAGATCGTTAACAACAATACCAACTTGCAGACGACAAGGTAGTACAAGTACCAATACCAAACTAACTTATAATCTTTTTACTCCTGGCCCTAGTGTTCGTCTGGTAGAAAATCTTGCAGAGGACCAGCTCCCGCTCCTTCTCTTGCTCCAGGTCCCCTAGGTGGTGCTGGTGCATCACCCAGTTGGTCCTCTGCTGGTCGAAGTTCTTGTTGGTGTGCAGCACTAGAACCTTTTTGCTGCCCGTCTGCCGGCCGTTGACCATCACCGGCAAGGTATTGCCGGTGTTGTGCCACATCGCATGCATGCCGCACTCCGACTGTATCTTGCGACGCGTCCACGTGCCCCTTTTGAACGCCCTGGAATTGCGCTGGAAGAAATGCTTGCTTAGGCCACTCAGTGTGATACCTGCAGTATTGTCGAAACATGTTTTAGTGTACGTAGTGGGCATTTTCATAACATCTTTGGCATGTTGCAGTCACTTGTTTCACTTTTTATTAACTGTCAAATTGTAATTGCTTCACCAGGTCTGTGTCTAAAAAGAAAAATAGAGCTATAAACAAAGGAATATGTTTGTGCAAGTAGACGGCCGATCGGTGTCTTACCTGGAAGTTTCTCAGGATGGGTGTAGCATATGCCGTGCTCGCTGTCGATGGTTGGTATGAACAAATCGATGAGAGGGTGAGATCTCGCGCTGTCAGCACTCACTTTGGCCTCAAGGTGCTCGATCAGCTCCTGATCCGTGGGATCGAACTTGACGCCAGCTGGCAGCACCGGCCAATCCTTCTTTGACTTGCATGGGTTAATTCCAGTTAAGTCCAGAATACCCGAACACACCGCCGGGATTCTTGTGTCACCTCACGCGCAGCGTGTTGTCACGTCAATTCAATTTGTGGACATGATGAATAATTTGACCGACGTATACTAGTACTACTACTGTACTACTTACTAGTCGTATTTAGTGTCACATTTTAACCATAGGTTTAACTAACAAGTACGCACTTGAAGCCTAAGTGATATATATATATACTGCACATCATCTCCATCATCATTATCAGTACATCATGCGCAGGTGAGTTAGGATGCACTTGATCCCAGAAAGGTATCTATCCTTCAAACCAGAGGAGTGCTTCAAACTAACAACAATACATAATATCCAACAAAAGAGGGTCGTGCTATAGCAGCAGAATACATGGCTCAGTCTACATATCAGTACGAATCAAGTTGTGCATATTTGCTGTTGGCATGAACCACATCGCCGCATGTCGGGTTTGCAAAAGCCATCCATCGCATGGAAGCTTGATGCCTTTCACACACTGAAGATTATCTGGCAACAAGCTGTGTCGGTGAATCTCTGGATATGGTGATTCATGAAACCCATGGTATGATGTGTAAACACAGTCCCCCCTGGCGAATGGAAGTTGCATAGCACGATAATCATCGCCGGTGATATCATTGATGATTGGTTGGATGATCGGATAATTGAGCCCGAGGAACATGGAGTGGTTGCCGAGGCTGTAAACCCGCCTCCAGTTGAATACGCCTGGCCCAACGGAGCTGGGATCTTTCTCGAACACGAAGCAGCCATAGCCATCAATGTCACGAATGTCCCAGGCATTGTACTGCATGTGGTTTGATGAAATTGTTTGGTCAATTTGGTACGTGCAAATGAGCATCAAATGACCACCATCAGCTGAACGAGCGATAAACTACCACCCATCGGTTGGTATGATTCCAGGCCCTGGAATCATGAAGGCCGGCGCATTTGCGTCTGCTACAACAATTCAAATTGGAGACCAAAAGGACAAAAATAAACAATCATGTTCAGAGTATGTGTGGAATTAAGATTATTATAACAGTGACACATATCATAGACAGAGAATTGCAATGTCGTGGTCATAATCATACCCCAAGTTAAAAAAATAAGCCAATGGCTTTCATATTCTAGCAATATATCATGGTTCAAACATCATGTAACAATGAGAGGAAAACAGATATGAAAGGGCCTACTCATATTTTACCATAGCACTTACTACAGTTATCATATCAACTCTAAGCAATAACATGCGTTGTTATAAAAATCCTGGAAATGAGAGTAACATATAGCAATCATGAGGTTATACTCATAATATCTATTCTAACAATCATTAGATACCAATTGTTCTCATATCAACTCTAACAATAACATGTGTGGTCATAAAAATCTAGGAAATGAGAGGAACATATAGCAATGATGTGGTTATAGACATACTATATATTATAAATTTGTAACAATGAACAAGCAGTCGTATTCTTAAGGTAAAGATGAGATGAGATAGAACAATTACACGATGATAGATTCCACCAGTATAGGCAGCCAATCTGTGCGTCGACCACATAAACGATGCCATCGTGCACTATAGCATCAGAAAGAAGTGTTGGGTAAAGAGGATCGATGATGTGCCATAACCATGTATGGCGACCGGATTCCAGATAGACTAATCCCATGTTGAACACGACAATGAGCTTGTAATCCATGTAGTCTTCTGATGGTGTGGGCACTTTGCAGATTACAACCTTCAGCAAACAGAGGTCGAGCCAAAATCTCGACGCGTCTCATGTGTAGTAGGCAGGAGTGTCCGGCGGGCCGCGAGGCTCAATGGCCGCGGTATCCAAAGATGGAAGGGTGATATCTCACTGGGTGTAGATATCCACGAGACGCCACGGACTACCGGATTGGTGGATGAGGACGATCCAATTGGCCTTCATGTCCGCCCAGTAGTGGCCACGCATGAAGGACAGGTGGACGGGTAGTGGTAGCATGTCGAGGGGCACCACAACAACCTCCGTAGGATCGTCAAGTCGGTGTCTGGGCCACCTGCGAGGATTGGGCATCAGCAAGCAGGGTGTCTTGAAAAGAGCCGGCCGGTTGCAGACGAGTAGACGGTACAAAGACACCGAGCATGCGGCCAGACGGACGGTGCTGAGTAGGTCCATACGATTACAGATCTGCTCCAAGAGAACATAGGGGAGGGAATTCCAATCGCGGCTCTACGTGTCAGTCGGTTCTGCCATTGGGGTTTTCGGTGCCTGCGAGCCAGCGGGGAAGTGGATTCGGGCGGGCGAGCAAAGAAGCTTCTCCTCGTGTGGCCGAGCAGTGAGCGGGGGGATATGGTATGCGCGAGCTACCAAGGAAGATAGTGCGGGCGGGCGAGCAGAGAGCAGGGGAAATGGTGTGCAGCCGACGATGGGGAAGAGAGAGGAAGAAGAAGAGAGGAGGAAGAAGAGTGGAAGACGGGGAAGAAAGTGCATTAAATCTCAATTCTACTACTACTACCAGGATATACCGTCCTTCAGAGTGTAAATAGTTACACCGATGACATATGTGTCTACCACAAGAGGGCCCATATGTCAGTTAATGGAGGACAGAAGCGTGCTCTACTGGCAAACATGATGGCAGTACTGGGTAAGGCTGATTTAGTAACACCAACACGCTGGCTCAGCTTATTAATTATGTGTCCCATCTACTGAAGCATGTATTGTCACTTCACTGCGAAGACTAGTTGAATAGTTCTCTATGACCGAGATGGGGAATAATGGATCGCGAAGATTTCCTTTCTACATTATCCCTATGCCTCTACGCTCACTTCACTCATTTTGCTCCGTATGTAGTCACTTCTTGAAATCTCTAGGAAGACAAATACTCCATATTTGGGAACAGAGGGAGGATTTTACTCCGTATTTGGGAACAGAGGGAGGATTTTTGTAACACCCCGCATGCAACTTTCCATATTTGTAACTCGGACTCTTGCCATTTTCGGCTATGTGATATGATATTCCCTTCATGGTCGGGTTTTGTTTTTCTTTTTGGCATTTTGTTCATGTCACGCATTTCATATCATGTCATCATGTGCAATGCATTTGCATACGTGTTCGTCTCTTGCATCCGAACATTTTCCCCGTTGTCCGTTTTGCAATCCGGCGCTCCTATCTCCTCCGGTGCACCCCTCTTGTTTTCTTTCGTGAGCGGGTGTCAAACTTTCTCGGAATGGACCGAGGCTTGTCAAGTGGCCTTAATATACCACCCGGAGACCACCGGTCAAGTTCCGTTCCATTTGGAGGTCGTTTGGTACTCCAACGGTTAACCGGGCATCCGCAAAGTCCATTTGTGTGTGCAGCAAAAACCCCCCTCAAAACCAGCCCAAAACACACCAAACTCTCTTCCATGCTCTAGGTCGTTCGATCACGATCGTGTGGGCGAAAACCGCACCTCATTTGGAGCCTCATAGCTCCCTCTAGCTATAAAAGAGCATCCCCCCGAAATTACATTCGCAGACGAACCCTAGCAATTTCCCTCGCGCCGCGCCGGACGTGTCCGTACGCCGGCCGGACAAAGCCGCCGCCGCCTCCAGCCACTCGCGAGCCGCCACCTGTCGCCGCCGGATCTCCACCGCACCGGCCCGCCCTGCCCGCCGCGGGCCCGCCGGCCCGAACCGCCTGCCCCGCCGCCTCCCGCGCCGGCCGCGCCGCCGCGGCCCTCGCCTCCTTCCACCGTCCACGCCATCGCGCCCCTCCGCCACCGGCGCCACCTCGTCCTCTCCTCCCGCCGTCGCCGGCCCCACCTCCGGCCGCCGCCCCGCCTCCTCTTCCTCCACTCCGTGGCCGGAGCCCGAGCCCGACGACCCCGGCCAGATCCGATCAGGGTCAACGCAGTAGGTTGACCCGAGACCCCCCCCCCCGATTTTGCCAAGTCTTTATTTTCTACAGCATATGCTCATGTTCCTCATTGCATAACTCCTTGCATGTAGCTCCGTTTCACGCGTGTAATATGTAAAATTGTTCGTCTCGTGATGCTCTACATTTTGTTCAATTGCATCATGTTCATTAGAGGTCATCTTGATGCCCAAATCTCTGTTGCAAGAGGGCTAGTTGCTGTTATCTGCTGGTTCTTATCAGAACTTGAAGATTTGTCATTTTTGTATCATTAAATCTGTGCATCTTATAGGCATGAGCTCTACATGTGTTTTGTTGTATGCTATGCCATCTTTCCCGTGGTGTATGCCATGTATTTTTGTGATCTCTGTGGTGACTAGCACAAGCATGCAAAGTAGGCTCTGTAATGTTTCTGATTTCAGGGACTTAGTGATTTCTCTAAGTCCTTGTCTGCTGTTATTTTGTTGCCATGTAAACTTGATGCTACAGAGAGATCCATGCATATTTTGGTGATGTTCATTAAGTTTGTTTTGTTGCTATAGTTGTAATTGATCTATTCCTGCCCTTGTTTGCAATTATGGAGTGCCATAGAATGACTCAATCTTGCTCTACTTTTGCTATAAAATATTTCTGGCAGATTCTTAACATGATAGGCAATTTTGCCAAGCTCATTGTAGTTGATCCATACATGCTATGCTTTTGTTCTTGCCATGGATAGCTTCATAAACATGCCATATTGCTCTAGGTATGCTAGTTTTGTCATGCATTGCTTTGTGGTGAGTGCATCAAGCTCACAAACATGTCCTCATATTATTATTTCTGCCATGCTCTGTTTTCTGCTTAGTCTGAAACCTGATAACGAAACTTGCTATGTTTACATGCTTGCCATCATACCTTATGGTCCTTTTTGGCTTATGGTCAGTAAGGGAATTTTGTCATATGCATCTAGTAGAACACTTCCATGCCTTATTGTGCTATGATAAGTTCCTGTAGCATGTTGATTTCATGCTCTGAACATTGCTACCTGATGCTATTTTCTGCCATGTCCAGTAATTTCACCAAGTCTGGAACCTGTAATCTTTTGCACTTTTTCCATGCTTGTTTGAGCTTGTTATGTTGTGAACTAGCCGTAGCTCAGTGTTCATCTTTTGTCAAGCATCTCCTGTAGATTACTGCCATATGCTTTGTTGCTATGTTGGAGTGCTGTAGCATTGTTGTTTGTTGCATTTTAAGTGCTATCATGCTGTTAATCACAGATTCGTGTCATTCTTGTTTTGCTTGCCATTTGCAAACCGTGCATCCGTTTCCGGTGATCTTTATATCGATTTCAACCGAAATCATCTCATCTTTCCAGTGGCATGCTTAGTTTGCCAAGTTACTGCCTTGTTCATCATTTTCCTTCTGGAGCACGCATATGCATCGCATATCATATCTTGCATATCATACATGTTTTGCATCATGTTGCTTGTGCATTTCTCGTGATTGATTGTGGTTCCGTTGCTTGTGATCTTGTCTTGGGTAGAGCCGGGAGGCGAGTTCGTGAACGAGGAACCTGTTGAGTACGCTTACGAGGATCAAGCTTTCGACAACTCTGAGAACCTTGCAGGCAAGATGACCATCCCTCGAAATCACTTCTATCTTTGCTTTGCTAGTTGTTCGCTCTATTGCCATGCTGCGCTACCTATCACTTGCTATATCATGCCTCCCATATTTCCATGTCAGCCTCTAACCATCCTTTCCTAGCAAACCGTTGTTTGGCTATGTTACCGCTTTTGCTCAGCCCCTCTTATAGCGTTGCTAGTTGCAGGTGAAGTTGAAGTTTGTTCCATGTTGGAACATGGATATGTTGGGATATCACAATATCTCTTATTAATTAATGCATCTATATATATTTGGTAAAGGGTGGAAGGCTCGGCCTTATGCCTGGTGTTTTGTTCCACTCTTGCCGCCCTAGTTACTGTCATACCGGTATTATGTTCCTTGAGTTTGCGTTCCTTACGCGGTCGGGTGATTTATGGGACCCCCTTGACAGTTCGCCTTGAATAAAACTCCTCCAGCAAGGCCCAACCTTGGTTTTACCATTTGCCACCTAAGCCTTTTTCCCCCGGGTTTTCTAGAGCCTGAGGGTCATCTTTATTTTAAACCCCCGGGCCAGTGTTCCTCTGAGTGCTGGTCCAAACTAGAGCCCTTTGCAGCGCCACCTTGAGGAAACTCGAGGTTTGGTTCTAGTTGTACGGACTGCTCATCCGGTGTGCCCTGAGAACGAGATATGTGCAGCTCCTATCGGGATTTGTCGGCACATTCGGGCGGCTTTGCTGGTTTTGTTTTACCATTGTCGAAATGTCTTGTAAACCGGGATTCCGAGACTGATCGGGTCTTTCCGGGAGAAGGTTTATCCTTCGTTGACCGTGAGAGCTTATGATGGGCTAAGTTGGGACACCCCTGCAGGGTATTATCTTTCGAAAGCCGTGCCCGCGGTTATGAGGCAGATGGGAATTTGTTAATGTCCGGTTGTGGAGAACTTGTCACTTGACCCAATTAAAATACATCAACTGCGTGTGTAGCCGTGATGGTCTCTTCTTGGCGGAGTCCGGGAAGTGAACACGGTCTGAATTATGTATGACGTAAGTAGGAGTTCAGGATCACTTCTTGGTCATTGCTAGATGACGACCGTTCCTTTGCTTCTCTCCTCGCTCTCATTTGCGTATGTTAGCCACCATATATGCTTATTGCCGCTGCAGCTCCACCTCACTACACCATCCTTTTCCTATAAGCTTAAATAGTCTTGATCTCGCGGGTGTGAGATTGCTGAGTCCTCGTGACTCACAGATTCTACCAAAACAGTTGCAGGTGCCGACGATGCCAGTGCAGATGATGGGGTCGATCTCAAGTGGGAGTTCGACAAGGAACGTGGTCGGTACTATGTGTCTTTTCCTGATGATCAGTAGTGGAGCCCAGTTGGGACGATCGGGGATCTAGCATTTGGGGTTGTCTTATTTTCATCTGGATTTTGACCGTAGTCGGTCTATATGTTTGTATTCTGGATGATGTATGAATTATATTTATGTATTGTGTGAAGTGGCGATTGTAAGCCAACTCTTCCATTCTTGTTCATTACATGGGATTGTGTGAAGATGACCCTTCTTGCGACAAAACCACTATGCGGTTATGCCTCTAAGTCGTGCCTCGACACGTGGGAGAGATAGCCGCATTGTGGGCGTTACAATTTTACTCCGTATATGGGAATAGAGGGAGTATCACCATATGGAGGGAACAGAGGAAGCTTGAAATATGAACATGTCAATGGGAGGGAGTAAGCCCCATGCATGCAACATGCAACACTCACACGTACACATGGACGCACGCAACACTCACGCACCCATGCGGCACACAACACACGACGCAACACACACGCTCACGCTCAAGTGCTTAACCTACTCCCTACGTCCGTGAAAGACTGTACATTTAGAGATTTACACATTGACCAGGGCATAATTAACGCCCAAAAGTAGCAGACTTATGTGTGCATGCGACCATTGAGAGAAGAAGATTAAATGAAGGTCGTTGCATGCTGTAATTAAGGATAGACATGTAGCCTATACCTAGAGCACAAGTTGGTGCATTAGTCAATCAATATCGATTTAGATTAAAGGCTAAATTCATTGGAAGTGTAGATGTACTACACTCTTTGTTTTTTAGCTGATTTCTTTGCTCTGCCAACTGACAGGTGGGACCCAGAAACCAGGTGACAATTTAACCAGTCAACAAAGTGCCACGTCGACTATGTGGCCAGTCAGTAGGGTGCAATACGGTGCTCTACGATGAGCTAGTGATCGTATAATCACCGCAAAACTATATATAGTGACCGTAAAGAGCGTATTGTTACATACGTTGACCGCCAGTGTATTTTTCTCGTTTCAAATTAAGCCATATTAATCGGAAAGGACGCAGTATGGACTAGTACTAGTACTGTTTTGATGTGTCCCGTCAACTCGCCGAACAAGGAGAAGCTTGCTTACTACGCCTCTCCCTCGCCCACGCGCGCGGTGGTTCGCAGGACAAGGAGAGGGTTTTGACTACAACGCCCTCTCCCTCTCCCTCTCCCTCTCCCTCTCCCTCGCCCTCGCAGTGGACGTGCATCAGTTCAATCGGTGTCAGATTGCTAGAAGCATAATGCGTACTGTAGTATCATCATTGTTGGACCTTCCGAAGAGGCGAAGAGCCAAGTGCAAGGTTCACACGAGTACGAACTGTTGAACCTCCCGAAGAGGCAAAGAGCCAAGCGCAAGGTTTTATAGGAGTTGTCATCCTAGTAGGAGCGTACTACAACTATAGCGAACGATGCTACTGTATGATGCCGCCACGTCACGTATATCCAAAGCCGTGCCACCTTTTTTTTCTCAAAGAGCGTGTTGGAGCCCGTGCAACAACCACACAAGTTGCACGTACACATAACACATTTACTAGTAATAAATTCTAAAGGACAAATGCTAGTTTGCCACACAAGTTCATCTCCAATTCATGTGATAAATTTGTGCACGATTAGTCTACATATATTCACAGCGCTACCGTTCACAATTTACCGTACTCCACTTACACATTATAGATGGGCTACATGTCCTCCTCCAGGTTCCAATACCAGGTGTTCTTCATGGATAACACGATCCATAGCGGTGGGCAACGGGAATCATTGTCGCAGCTTTCTAGTCCGGTTCCACACGATGGAGACTCATCCAAGCTGAAGCGGCATAAATCAGGGATAGCGTGTCCCAGCATGTCGTTCATCCGGCGGTGCGCACTGAAGACACAACCATGCTTCATGAATGGCAGGCCTTCCGTGTCGTGCACGGAAGGTGGCATCCACTTCACAATGGGGTAGCTGTCCCCAATGAAAAGCGAGTACTCTCCAAGAGTGTTCCTCGGCACCCACGTAGCATCACGGGGGTCGAACTCGACGTCGTTCATCTGGTACACACGGCATCTCAGATCTGGACACATGGTGACGTACATAGTCAAGGTCCATGCATAATAATGTTGTGCTCAAATATGGCGGTCAGTAATACTGTGCAGCAAATAGTACTACTCCGGTATAGAGGAAGTAAAATAACCGGCTTATTATATATAGCCACTCTTTGCTACATGGTTGAGATAGTAAGACGTGGAAAAACAAAACTGGTGGCAGCTAGTGGGTTCAAGTCTTCAAGGGCCTAGCTAGCTATACGCGTCCTCCAAGGTAGAAAGTACTCCTACTAGTACGTAAGTAGAGTACTAGTACAACAATGAAAGAGAAGGCGAGAGGGTTAAAAAATGGAATACCTGGGTAGATGGTGACAGTCCGATCGTGGTAGATTGTGTGACCATGTTGCACATCAGTGGTACCATGGGTAACGACTGCTAAGATAGTTGATCCCAATATGCCAAAGTCAGCTACAAGGTTCCAGGTTAGACCGAATCGCGGATGCAAATGCACATCCAGGATCGGCGATCTTATTTTGATCGCGGGATGACTGGTCCCTGCAAAATAATGGAGTACCGTTAGGGATGCAAATGATGGTTTGTGCATTCCGTTTGTAATCTCCCGTACCGTAGGATGGCAACCAGATGAACAAGTCCCCTGGCTTGTCACCGCGAAGATGCGGCCTAGATGGCGCACGGCGTCTTTGAACGTGTAGGGGTACAAATCTGCCGCCGCCAACATGCGCCAGCCTATGCCGTTACTGCCTCTTGCATTGATGGCAATCCTTATGTCGAACACCGTGATGAGATAGTAATCGTCGTAGCCGCGTCGCTTTGTCGGCGGGTCCGCAATTGCTATCTTTCTTCGATCTCATGTAGGCATCGTAATACGTATTCAAGCCCAGCCTGTCCGGAAGGCCGATCCCAATGGTGGAGAAGGGGTCTACCGGAACGGCCGCACTGCTGTGGATGTTGTGCAAAATGATGGTGGCATCCGGCCGAAGGTATGCATGCCAATCTTCGTCCGCACCGACCCAGACCAATATATAAGACGATGGGCAGCGGAGAAATTACGGGATGGAAATGGAATAACTAAGTACTACATGATCAAACTCCATTACTGACCTGCTCATCGGACAAAATCCGACTACCTCTCAACGTTGGCAACTCTAGCGGAGTCAACATGCAACCATGGCCGGGGAGCGGTGGACTGTTCGAAGGATTGTCCCATAGAAGAACCTTCTCCTCAAGGACGCATGGAAGACCAACAAGCATGGCTTTTCCCAAGCCATTTTAAGTACCGTCTTGAAATAGTTGGCGCAGGAAGCACCGAGTCTTGCGGCGGTGAGGACGTCGGAGCGGCATGCGATTTCTCCCAGAGGATCGTCTTCCAAGGTCTCCCAGCCCCGACGAGGAGGAGAACCGCCTGGCGAATCCATGGGAGCAGCGATGAACTGCCTTCTCTATGGGGGGAGGGAACTGTCGAGGAGGAGATAAGAGCGTAGTAACCGCAGGGCCTCGTCCCTTCCAACTGTAGATTGTTCCTTCCAACTGTAGCGAAGGGGTGAGGCTATTATTTACTACTAGTACTAGCATTATGGGACGTTATGGGATTGCATTATACTGTAAATAATAGCACTAGTAAGAAATTTTTGGTACTAGCTAGTAGTTTTTGGCGTGGATTAAGGAATTTTGGGTATGTTTTTGCTATTTTTTGTACACGCCAACTAGTGTCAAAAAACGTCTTACATTATGTGACGGAGGAGTACGTACTCGTACTGTAGCAGTACTAGTACTACTTTCTCAACTAGTAGTGCGAGGGTACTACTAGTTCTATGTACTGTACTTCTATTATAGTGCACTAGTTTTGAAGTCTTGAATCTCAGGGCCAAGGAGCTACAGTTGGAAGTGGAGGGTACTACTATTGTTCTCTAGAACCATCGCTGTACTATCAATGCAGGGAAAGTACACCTGCGTAGTGGCCTAGTGGGTACTCTCGGTGCTCTATTCAGCCGCTCCTCTCACGTAGCTGGCCTACTCAGCCGCTCCTCTCACGCACACACTAGCAGCCTGTTTATCAGCGACGGTTACTGCTGGGGCAGAACATTTCAGTTATTTGATACAGGAGACTAGGCTTTTCGCTTCTATTTGTGGAGGTGTAATGGATCTTGTCGAACTTCGTTAGTAGTTCCTTCTTTATGAATGAGATGAAGCAAAGCTTTTGCCTCCGTTTAAAAAAAACACGTCAAGAGGAATTTCTTTTATAGTAGAGCCGGTAATGGAGTGAAGTCCATGCGTGCAACGCCACAAGCTACAGAGTAGTAGTAGAGCACTTTACGTACAGAGCCATATTGCACAGTTCCCAATGCCCCGCCAGGCTTTTTCGGCTCCTCGGGCTTAATTGGGAGGCGCTAGTTTAAATATGCTACTAGCTGATGAGGAAGCTGCAAGCGAGGTGCGGCTAGGGCGAGCATGCGAGCCACGAGATGCTGGGAAGGAAAACCCGTTCACGTGGCTAGGCTATCCAGTGCACCCATATTGTGGTGCCGTACGTCCGTTTGACTTCAAAACTCAAACTACCAGTGTAAAATATTGGCTCGCAGCGAAGTTACTATTTAAAAAAGGCCGCCGTGCGTTCGGCCGGGATCGAACCCACAAAACGAGGTATACACTCCCGCGACCACTAGTAGTACTTGTTGGAGTACAACGCAACCTAGAATCGCCTTTTGTCGCTAGTAGTACATTGTTCCTTACAAGAAACCACTAATAATGCCAAGAAACTACTACCACTTGCATACGTGGCAGACTTAAGATAAGACTACCTTATCAACCATTGTACATGCTCTTACCAACCAACCCTACCAAGAAACGACTACTCTATAAAGTGTCGTTATAGGCACGTTTCAACCCATGGCCCTGTTTGGATACATTTGTTGTCAATCTAACCCTGCCATCCAAACACCACTTTGGTTAGAGTTAGTTCAGGGTTAGAATCTAACCTCTGACTTAGAGTATCCAAACAGGGCCCATGTCGCCCATTAAGTCAACGCCTTCTATTTGACCGGGCGTTATGACTTGTGGGACCTACATGTCAGTCTGCACAAAAATCCCCGAGTGACCTCCTACCTCTGGCCTGTCCACCTAGTCATCCTCGGCCATGGGACGCAGCTACCGCCGCCGGCAGAAGGCGAGGTCAAAACCGCCGGTGGTGCGGAGCCCATCTTGCGGCAGCCCGGATACCAGCTCCGTCCGGCGCTCGCGGCCGCTAGCTAGCCAAGATAGCTTCGTCCAGCTACTTATCTGCAAGGTTTGCTAGCTAGATTGGCACGATGGCGCCACGGCTTGCTCGCGCGCGCCACGCTAAGGCCAGCCATCTGGCTCGAGGAAAGGCCAATGCGGCGGCTTGCTCGCTCGTGAGTCACGCTCGGGCCAGCCTGCCAACCTGTGCGGAGGCCAGCACGGCGTCCGGTCTGTCCGGCGGAGCGGCGGCAAACTCACTCATCACCGGCGCCACCGACGAACACGCATCAGTACTGTTTGAAGTAATGTTCAGAAAAAATAATGATTTTAGGGGGAATAACAGGATAGAAGGTCAGATGTGGGTCCCTCGTGCCAACGGTCAAACAAAATGTGTTGGTTTAAGCTGCCTCGTCAGCACGGACGTGTGGGCCAACCCTGTCATAAATGGGTTTAAACTAACCTAATCGGTAGGTAGTAGTTTTTGGTGTGGATTAAGAAATTTTGGGTATGTTTTTGCTATTTTTCTACAATAGATTCTTCCTAGGGCTGGTTGAAAGTGGTAGTTTTTTGTTAAATACTCTACATATTGTAAGTAGGAGTGAAAGTTAAGCTTTGGAACCCAATAAGCAAGGCTAGTTACATAGTGCATATGTGTAGATGATTGAAAGTAAATATCAACCATGTGTGAGTAATATCTTGATGGAGAACTCGAAACTATGGAATACTAGGGAAAAATTTGCATGGTTTGAAATACTAGCAATGTTCATGTGCGTTGCAACGAATCATAATTAGAATAATACTTATTCACAAACTTGATACAAAACACTCTAATTTTGATATACATATATCGCTAGAGATATATTATGTTTCAATTAGAATATATTCCTTGGGCTGTTTTGGTGAGGTCAGGGAGGGATGTGGTTGGTTTTAAGATACTAATTATGGGTTTTTCTGCAAATTGGTAGACAAGTGGGATGTTTGTGAGAAAAGGCAACAACTTACCTCACAGTCGTTAGATGTAGATCTAATGGTGACAAACGACGGATGGGAGACACACCATCATCACCCACTTAGTCTTCTGTAGGAGTACTAGCAAGATCCGTGCATTGCACGGAACATCAAGATGCATTTTTTTTTATAAAAACACTCATTGTGATTGACCCATGCGGGAGTAATCCCATGTGTAAACCTAATGATATCTCGAGAAATAGGAGATAAGGTGAAGAGGAGTGGGGCGTGGTGGTCATTGGTGGTCAGACTGAGCGGAGGCATGGGGATTGACGACGCCGACACCGGCCGCCGGGCCAGTTTGTTCCAGAGGCTTCCTTTCTTAATTGCTCAACAATGAGGTTGTTGGAGATAAGGATGAACGAGGGAAGGCCTTGTCTGCAAATGTGGAGAGGGCTGCGGGTATCTTTTAGTTTAATTTCCATCAGTCAGATATAGATCGGACGGTCTATAGTGCAAGATGGCACGCGTACCATCATCACCAACTAGGTTTTTTTTATAAGAAAAGAAATATAAGTATGGAGATACAAACATATTATCGATACTTGTTTCCGTAAACTAGCATCTACATTCTATTCAACGCCTCAGCATGTGAGGCCTTAGCACAATGACTTCTCGACTGTGTAAAACAAAGGTTTTCCCGTCGCCGATAAGGAGGGGGTGACGACGGCGCGCTTTTTGGCTTGCTCTAGTCCTAGTAGTCATACTAGGTGGTCTAAGCACGTGTAGATTTATTCTTTTTCATGTCTCTTGTTCGCCGTACTGCCACGACTGTTGATGAATAGACGGTAAGTTATTCACAGGGAAACCCTTGTTGAGCGTGTTTGCGAGAGAGAGAGGCAGTGTGCGTGTGTGATATGTCTGGAGACTGAGGCATGATAACAGATTCTTTGTGTCTATGTGTGTGGAGGATAGAGAGAGACATGTACATGGGGCTTTGTGTTGCGTAACGTGGAGACAAATATACATAATTAGAGAGTGAGTGTGCGAGATACACATGCGGACATGGGGAAAGATGAGGATCCAGATTAATGGGTGTTTGTGCATGTCTGTGTGTGTTTGTGCGCGCGTTTGTGTGTGAGAGGGAGTGTGTGTATGTGGAGTAGAGAGACCACTAATGATGTAAACCCAGTATAAGGGAAGGGGGAATGGTGTGACATGTGTAGTAGCGGGATAGCATGGGTGCGGGCGGGGGGAGCAGACTATTTGGAAGAGACATCGATTGTGTGTGGGAGAGGGGTGTGAGAGCGAGAGAGAGAGAGAGCTAGCGACGGAGAGAGAGAGAGAGAGAGAGAGAGAGAGAGAGAGAGAGAGAGAGAGAGAGAGAGAGAGAGAGAGAGAGAGAGAGAGAGAGAGAGAGAGAGAGAGAGGAAGAGAGGGGGCGAGAGAGGGGGCGTTTGTGTCCATAAATGGCGTATAGATAGGGAGACAATGTTGATGTTGTTTGAAATTGGCCTATGTACGGAGACACAAGGGAAGCGAGTCATCGTGTGTGTGATAGGGACTTCATGAGAGATCTAGAATAGATGGTGTAGAGAACAATGTGCGGGATCGAGAACGATGATACATTAGGGAGCTATGGAAAGAGTCACGACATATATGTATACAGGGAGGAGCTGGGGAGGGTCCGCATGTGGGAGGGATAGAAAGAGGAGAGTGGTGCACAAGGAGACAAAGTGTGCTTGTTTTGCAGTGGGGGTGGTGTGTGTGCGAGAACCACATAACTAGGGAGATAGACGTTTGGGGGCAACGTTTTGTGTGTATGGGAAAGATACACTCTACATAGTGCGTGTGCTTGGGAAAGAGAGATGCCGGGAGACCTAGCTAGAGAGTGGGGGAAGAGATGTGTGCATGCCCAAGAGATGAAGTGATAGAGACCTATATTGGGGTCCGGACTTTAGAAGAGAGAGGGGTGTTAATGTGCTTGTGTGTTGGTGTTTGGGGGAGAGAACGACTTCTCTCTGTGTGTGTGTGGGGGGGGGCGACGAGGGGGGGTTGGCTTCAGATAAAGAGTGAGGTGTCTATATTTGAGGGACTTTAGCGTAATTGAGATATACATGGTCAGTAGTGTGTGCACTCAAGGTTGATCAATTTGTTTCACAGTTTGGACTATGAGATAACGATACTTTTGAACATGCGTGATATACTTTGATGTACCAGAATTACAAACCTTAGATTGGAATTTTTGGAATTCGACTCCATCATTAGCTTTTGTAATTCATTTAAACGGAGGTACATTTTTAAGCCGGGATTTCGTGATTTCAAATTCATATATCAAACCTAGAGATATACACATACGGGCATGTTCAAACTTTATAATCATCCACTTTATTCATACACATACACATTTTTGCTTTTGTCATCATATTTAGGATAAACACATTTGGAATTTCATTTGAATTGGACCATATGTTGGTATTTGCTTGTAGTAGCTAAATGATCCATATTTGAATTGAATGGACAATCTAAGTTTTGAGTTGGAGACATTGATTTTCAAAACTTGCACTTTTTTTGCGTGCAAAACAAACAAATTCTAGGCCATGATATCATAGTCGGCTGTACAAGAGCAGAATATAATTACAGCCGCCAAAAGCTTTCAAACTTCCTGCTCACATCGAAACATCTCGCGCCAGAAAGTTTAGCCCTGCGATATTCCTGTTTTACCCCTGCCACATGAACGGAAAAGGGCTGCTTTGGTAACTCCATTGTTTTCCCCTCTTTGCCCCGAACATTCTTCCCCAGTGCCCCTCCCCTTCCCCTCCCCGACCCCCGCAACCACGGCAAGCTGCCGAATCTAGTCCTTCGCCGCAGCGGTGGACCTCACACCCCGACGGATCTACCTTCCGCACCTTGGAACCCCCAACTGCTAACTCACCACTTCATCGGAGCCGCTTCAACGACTGGCTTGTACACCGCTCCAGATCTCCTTGACCGCCATCATGGTCCACCGCACCGGATCTGCTTAACCGGCGCCCTCGTCCACCACAGTGTAGGCCCTTCACTGACTCCCTCGTCCGTCCCTTCGCTGGCCCTTCATACAAGCCCTTGTCCGCCGCAACAGATCCGCCTCACCGAAAGCACTGTACAACACGCCCGCCGAAGCCTTCGTCCACTGCACCAGACCCATTCCACGGACGCCATATTCAACTCCACCGGCCCTACTTTACCGACGCCGCAGCCTCATCAGGTTATTTCGATCTGTACTCCTACGGTTTTTCTCTTTATCGTGCAACTGTTCACTTACCACAGATGAGCTTTCCTGTATGTCGACAGGCGCCGCAACCGTAGCACCGGAGCCGCTTCAGCAACGGCGACAGCCGGCCCAAACTCAACCGCAACACGAGCACCATTGACGATCCTTAGCTATCATGTATGCTAACGATACCCATACACCTCCGAGAATCAGGTACTATTATCCAACGGCCGGCGCCTACATTCACTTTCTTAGCATAAGCACCGCACATTTGAATTTCTTCGGGGCATCATTCAGTTTTTCATGAGACGCGTTATTCTGCTTGCACCTGTAGGGCCATACTTCTGGCAGTTTACATGTTACATGTGCTAAATTACATACCAGTGCACATATAGTTAATATGCTTTAGTTTTGTCCTAAGTATTACTGTACTTCCTAGATATCACTACCTACTATTTTACTTCTTGCATGCAATATTTATGATAATGGTGTTGTTCTGATGCCACCTATTGGTTCCATCAGACTGCTTCATGTTCTCTATGCTTAATTACACATCAGCAAACTAGCATGTGGTTCCGCTGGTTTTTGTTCGTTTTACCCTACATTTTCTGATGCTAGCTATTACATCACTGCTACGAGCCTCTATTCCTTACTTTTGTGTGTGTTCTTGATCTTCCCAAGTTGCATGACTAATTTGATGCTTCTATTTATTATGGAGCTGCCAACCCCATCAAGCAAAATATTTGTTCTTTTGGGGCTGACACCTCGAATAAGCATAAAAATAGAGGGAAGCAGATATATTATCGTGTATGCACACACCCTTCTTTCATTAGTTTAGATGAACCATTGATGATCAATTCGGACCAGTGCATGCGATTAAAATTAATTTTACCTAAATAGAGGGTGCAGAATAAACTACAACAAGTAGATTTGCAACCACGGGATGCTGACGATATCTTCAAAGAACATTGCAACAGCAGCGAGGCTTCACAACAACATATGGTAAGCCAGTGTGTTTTAGTACATGTGAAATGTAATGCGTGTGGGCTGCTTTCTTGGCTTGTGCCCTCAACCTGTAATCCTACAGAATAACAAATAGTTCAGTTGTGTGTTTGCTGTATTGCTTGATTTGAATGCTTGTTTGTTACTTGTTACGCTATACCCGAGTTGGCCAATATGTCAGCAGTGTCTGCTGTACTATCGTAAAGAAATGCATGCCTAGTTCATTTGAGTCCTTAACTTTTCCTCTGAACTTCATCACAAGACTATCTTCGTAGTTTATATGAGGCCACACTGTTAAGTGCTTTCTCAGTTTATTTCAACTGCTTAGATGCCTTGGCAACTTAAATATAGCGGTGGTACACTCCCTTTCAACTAGGGATGTCAACTGGGTCCCGTTTAATCCCGATTAAAGTCCACTAGTGGTATGATAGTTCAAAAGAGTTTTTGTTTTTTGAGGAAAATGAACCAGGGAGCTAGCAAAAACTAACTAAATGGGACTAGTGGATGTCGTTTATTTGCCACTTACATCCCTAGTTTCATCTTACCATTTTAATTTCTTTTCGGCTGATGCTGCTTCGAACCATTTAAATATAGCTTGCCATGCTCGGCAATAATTCGTATGTCGTTTACCATGTAAGCTTACTGCCTGGATCATGCGATAACTATCTCTTACTTATGTCCAGCGGAAACCTTTCAGGATGCCGTTCACACTAGGACACAATGTACAACCCCAGAATCTATTTGTGGAAGCAGTACACCATCCATGTTACCAGATGGTAGCAGTTCAGAGGCAACACCGCCGGAGAGCAGTCTGAGCACAGATATTATAGTTCTTGAGGCTCTACTAGAGGCAGAAAGAGATGGTGTGGCTGCCATGAATGAGGTAATCTCGATCTTGAAGCTGGATATTATGCAATTAGCTGCACGCATTATGTAAGCAACCCAAGAATTGAAGGAATTAAGAATGTTGCATTTGAAGACAGAGGAGGTCCTGCTGCTTCTGTTATCTGAACCCCAGGGTAATGCCAATTCTTCTTTAGATAGCAGTTGAAATTGTCATTAGATTATTGTACTTGCATGTTGTGTCATGTCTCTGAATGGATTATGTTGTAAGACCCCCTATGTTGTCCATGTGTTGTAATGATCCAAATTTTGTAGGCAAGGTAATCCTCAGTACTTGTATGATTGACATAAGGTGAACTGTTTTTCGTGTGAGCATATTGTATTGGATGAAATAACTGTTTGACTCAAAGTGTATCCAACCTACTGAATTCAAAGATCACGACATTTCTAAATCATAATCATATATAAAGGTGGAATAAATCTTTGTTGTGGTTTTGAAGAAATAAATAACAAAACATAGAATTATCTGTGGATATTCGTAATCAAATAAAAATTGGATTTGGATTTAGTTACCAGGGCCCAGGGCAAACGTGAATGCTAATTCTCCCAAGTTTTGAACGAAGCGGCTAAACACCCACTATGATTTGTGGGCTGCCCGAAGCAAGTGTTTGTGAGATGGAAATTACTGTCTACCCCTGACACTTGACATCCTTATCGACCGGATTTACACTGCTGTCGATAGGGGTAGACTAGTAACTTCAATCAGACGTGACACGACGGCCTCTGAGCCCATTCAAACACGGTGGGCGCCAAACGTGGGCGGTAAAACACATTTGATTCAAGCTCGTCTGAAAGACATGTGTCTCTCCCTCCATTTCCCCATTCATCCACGGTGGGCGGAAAAACAAACTCTCCTCGTCCGAAATTGATGTAGGCTAATATTTTAAATAGGGGCAGATGTGTTCGTAACACAACCGCCCTACCTGTCAGCCCTGTTCATACACCGTGGGCGCCAACCGTGGGCGGCAAAACACCCTCTCCTTGCCCGAAATCGTTACTGGCAAATTTTTGGGAGATGCGAGATTACCGTCCTATCCCCAACCGACGTGATGTCCGAAATTTTAAACGGGGGATAAGTTCGTAACTTTGCCACATTTCAGACAAGCGCGTCCCAAAGTTTGAGATCCCCCCTCCCCCTCCATTTCCCCATTCATACACCGTCGGCGCCACGACAACCTCCCCACTGCGGCCAGCCTCCTCCGTCCGCCACCCCATCCTCCACCTTGCCGGAGCCGCTACCCCTACCCCGTCGTCCACTGCAAGAGATGGACGTCTCTCATCCACGACGCCGGACCAGGATCCTTTCATCGCGTCGTCTCGCTTCATTGGCGCCGTCGTCCACTTTGCCGCTGCTGCTCCTACGACCGCCTCGTCCACGGCAACAGGATTTATCCCCCAACCCGGCCGTCTGCCATCTAAAGTCTTCTTCCCCGCCGCCGACAGCCATTGCACCCACAACACCCTCAACGTATCAGCAGGGGCCTACACGGCGTCTCAAGAGAGGTGGTACTCTTTCATATGTGCTTAAGTTATTGATCTCACCCGGAAAATAGATCTTAAATTGTTTACTGTACTTTTCTTGTCCGTACCAAATCGTAGTGGCTAGTTGAATGCAAACATTGGTTGCGAAGTAGCTTTGTCCGGTTTGCACCTTCAGATCCGCCATGTCACGGTCACTATACTCGTAAAGCTTATGGTTTCCCCCCTTTATATTCACTATCATCATCGTAGGTGCTTCACTGCTTCGTGTCGTGCTAGCACTGCTCCTCAAGACCTCAACCCATCAAGCGAAACAACATGCCACTCATAATTCCAAAGCTTATGTGTTGAAATACGAATCTGATATGATGCTCATATTACTAAAACAGAGAACGTTTAATTGGTCACCTATTGTTCCTATATTCGTTTCAAAAAGCATGTGCGCCACCCACTGATCCAGCTAGTTCCACTTTCCTAATTTTACTCTTGATGCTTAGGGTTTTCCCCTTTTATCTACTCTACTATGATCTGCGTAGTTGCTTTCTGTCATACTAGTATTACTCCACCCTTCAAGCTAAACAACACAACACTCAAAATTCCAAAGCTTAGTTGTTCAAATATGATTGTGATATGATACTGATATTAGTTAATAGACACATTTAATTGGTTCGCTAAAGGTCCCACTTGAGTTTCCAAATGCATGTCGCGACATATAGAGAGACAGCAGAATTGCATTTCTTTGTCACTTGTTGACTGTACTTTCTTGTCCATACCAAATCTTAGTTGTTATTTCAAAGCAAATATCGGTTGCTAACTACCCTTTGCGCGGTTTGCAGCTTCAGATCTGCCATCCCACTGCCACGGTCAACACTATACTCATCATGCTTACGGTTTCCCCATTTTATGATGACCACGATCAGCCTACATGGTTCGTGTCGTAATAGCACTGCTCCACCCATCGAGCTAAACAAGCTTAGTTGTACAAATTAAAATATGACATTATGCTGATATTAGTAAAACTGAGAGATGTTTAATTGGTCAGCTAAATGTTCCTACTTTAGTTTCGAAATGCATGTGAGCCACATATGGAGAGACCGGAAGGAATAGTATTTCTCTATGCGCTCTGGTTCATCATGGGTGACCAACCGACAATGTATAGAAAGACTTGTAATATCTTCAATCTGCTTGCTCTTCTGCTCTTCTTTAAGATGATCCTCTTCTCTTGCGGTCGAGTGGTGAGGTCGAGTTATTCTCCCTTAGTATATTTTGAATCTGTCAAGTCAGGTCGACTTGTTCTTCTTTACTATATGTTCAAGCTGTCATCTGCGAAGTATCATCACTTCTGGAGCTCTCATATTTTGAGTAGTAGGCCACATTATATTAATGCACACACCAAATTACAGCATGCATGGCACCTCTTAGAAGAATTGCAGAGATAGCACAAAGGGGTTTACAGGGAGGAAGTATTGGATTAGAATCACTTCTGCATTACAAAGATAATCTCACTTGTTTTTATGTTTTCATGCATGTCAGGTATTGAACATTATCAAAATGAATATGAGAATGGGCGCACGAGAGGAATATTGCGGAACAATCCACTGGCTTGGCATGGTGGAGGATGGCCTATCTTATTCACCCATCAAGGTGCATGCTCTAACTTGGCAAGGTTGTATTGGTCGCACATATTTTGCATCTGACCTCTTGCATTACTTCTACTTTGTTACACCATCTGCTTAGTTTAAGCATATATGAGTATATGCCATACCTATCCATTTTCCGTACCTATTCCATGTGTCATCATACTATGTTTTTCCAGTCAAATGTTGTTCTTTCATAATAGATGTCCAAAAGGAAGAGGGTGATTGCAGATCCTCAAGGAGTACAAACTAGGTATTTGGAAAAGGTAGTGATACCTGTTAAATCAGATAGATCAACAGCCACACAAAACACAGGCCCAACTGTAACAGACATTACCCCTACTCCAGTGGCCAAACCCCTATTAGAACTGCTGACAGCCCAGCGTCAGGTACTGTCTATGATATCAATTCAAATTTTGAACTCCTAAATTTCTGCATGTGCCTTACCTTCTGTCTTGTATGAAAACTAACTTCAGATGAATCTCCTTGCTCAAAGGATCATAGGATCTCACGACAATACTGGGCTCTGCATTGCTCTTGTCAGTACCTCTTGCCCTTTGTCAGCATACTTACACTCATTGCTGTTTGATTATGTAGCATCACTGTAAATGTTTGCTTCTTTATCCTCCCTTTGCTTGAAATTATAAGCTCTATATTTACTCTTAGATAAATGTAGAATTAACACAATGGTTATGAAGTTTTGGATTGCTCATGTAAGTACCTGTTGTCATGTACTCCCTCTGTATCGAATTAATTGTTGATCAATTGGATGTATTTAGAACTTAATAGTGCTAGATACATCCATTTGAGCGACAACTAATAACGGACGGTGGTGGTATTACTGTACATGCATCGTGAGATAGTTGATTGTCTAGCATTACTCTGCATCTTATCTGCCCTGCCCTCCACTTTCTCCAAATTATCATATCTACATTTACTCTTACCAAAATGTTGAATAAAGCCAATGCCACTGCACACGTTGATGTTTGCATTCCTCTTGTCAGTACCTTTTGCCTTGTAACGCTGTACTTAATTAATTGCTATTTGATTATGTATCATCAGTCTGCACCTGAGCTTCATTATCCTCTATTTCTTCCAATATTATTTGATCTATATTTACTCTTTGCAAAATATAGAATAATGGCAAGCTTATAAATAATTTTCTTTGGGGAATTTATTGAATTATCTTTCCATCAACATGGAGAAGGGCTTTGTCCAGCCCATGTTAACATGTAATGTAAGTTCATCCTTCTCAAGCCTTCAAACTTTGTTATAGTATAGATTTGGATAGGCATCATTTCCTCCGCTGCTGTTTACATCTGATTGGATGTTTGCAACAACTACCAATTTTAAATTGTAGTTGTAAAAACATGTTCCTTATGCAGAACATATCCATTTATTTGCTTATATAATTGTGAAACCTGTTACGTGTCTCCTTGTTTCTCTTTCAGAGTCGTATCTCTTATGCCAGGCAGAACTTTAGGAAAGATAGTGAGCCAAACCATCTTGAGGACAGCGAGATGACCCCAAGGTCCTGTCTCGATGAAGACAGTGAGTTGAAGCTACTCACCAGCAGGTGTGAGACAACCTCTGTGCAGTCGCTGCCTCAATCAGTTCGACTTCTTCAGTCTCAACTTAAAGCGGAAAGGCTTGCTTCAGCTCAGCTCCGACTTGAAGTCAAAGATGTAATGAAGATGTCAGGGGACTGCCTTGCGCACTATGGTGCCATACAACTAGGGATGAAGCATCTATCGTTGACACAACTGAGGTCTCATCAGCTTGTTCGGCTGCTTGCGGGGCCCGAGCTTGCCAGGTCTAGTGCCTTCTGAAGTGCTCTCGGTTTTGTATATTCTTTTGTCAGCGCGTTTATATGCACTGGTGGCGACCTTTGATGCCCAGTGTATGTAATCCGTGGTCATGTTGCACTTTATTATCACCGGTAGCGAACTTTGATTCCCAGTGGATGTAATATGCTGTAATTTCTTTGTTGTATAGTCTAGGTTTATTCTTTGGTCGGTATGCTGTAATTTAGGCCGGAAGGTTCAGTGGATCTCAGTGTTGTCGGTCTTCAGGCTGGCCCGTTACTCATATGGGCCAAAATGTGGGCCTATAATCATCTTGGGCCATTAGCAGGTCTAAACCTATAGTAGTTTCCCGCCTTTAAAAGGCCATGTGCTACATATTCACTGTAGTGACACTGGGCTTCCTACGGGCCATAGAAACAATGGGCCTTCTACGGTCCGTAGAAACAATGGGCCTTCTATGGGCCGTATCACCTTAGACGGGCCGTATGATCGATTGGCCAAACATGGGCCAAGAACAGACCGCATTATGGCCGTAAACGGGCTAGAGTTGGAGTCGTCCGTTCATGGGCCGACCATAATGGGCCGTCGTTAATAGGCCGTATTTGATGACGCTATGAAAACGGCCCTACGTATTAACGGCCCACAAACGGGCCGACTGTAACCACGGGCTGAATTTGGCCCACAAGCAGAAAATGGCAGTAACGGGCCATAAGTAACCGAATGCTGGAAATGAGCCCAAGAATAAATGGGCCCTGAGAAGGCCGAAAGATAACATGGGATGCAAGCGGCCCAATGGATTAATGGGTCGTTAATGGGTATAAAGTGATACACTATTCATTACGGGCCAGTTTCACCACGGGCCGTTAATGGGCCAAGAGTTACAAAGGGCCTCATATGGGCCGAAAGACGTCATGGGCCATACATGGGCCGGGACTTAAAATGGGTTGGAATCATATTGGACGGCCCAGATGACGCTACTGGGCCTAATTCGGATAGGTCGTAACGGGCCCTGGGTTAGCGGGCTGTAAATGGGCTATATGCGAACAGGTCGTTAACAGGCTTTCCGTGGGCCGGCCCGCCACCTTTTGACCAAGTCAAACGGGCTGGCCTTTTCATAGGAATGGGCCTCTATTCGGCCGTGCCACGTGTCAACGTATCATAGGCGCCTTCGGTCCAATGAGTGGATGACATCTGTCCCAACGGTGAGCCGACACGTGTTTCGTCCAGCCAATGATGATTTTACACGTGGAAAATCCCCATTGGTCGGTGCTGTTAGCGGGTTATCGGATCCAAAACTGGACCCGATAGCTTAACGGCGTTCCGTTGTGGTGGATGCCACATGTCGGTCACCCTTGACAAAAGCACTTCTGTGACGCGCGATTTATCGTCATGGAAGTGGACACTTCCGTGATGATAATTTTGGTAATGTCATGGAACACTTCTACGACAGCACAGGTATGAGTATCTTGATTCTGTCATAAATTTGTCATGGATGTAGATGCATGACAGAAAACGTGACCTACTGTGACAAACACGTATCATCACGGAAGTGTATTTTTTTGTAGTGGAGTCGGTCTACTTGTCACGGACGTGTTGCCTATATACATGATCATACCTAGATATTTTCGTAACTATGCTCAATTCTATCAATTGCTCGACAGTAATTAGTTTAGCCACCGTAGTACTTATGCTATCTTGAGAGAAGCCACTAGTGAAACCTATGCCCCCCCGGGTCTATTTTCTATCATATTAATCTCCCGTCAACAAGCTATTTCTGGCGCCGTTTATTTTGCTTTCTTTACTTTTAGTCTTTATCATAAAAATACCAAAAATGTTATCTTATCATCTCTATCAGATCTCACTTTTGCAAGTGGCCGCGAAGGGATTGAGAACCCCTTTATCGCGTTGGTTGCAAGGTTCTTATTTGTTTGTGTAGGTGCGTGGGACTTGTGCGTGGTCTCATACTGGATTGATACCTTGGTTGTCAAAAATTGAGGGAAATACTTACGCTACTTTACTGCATCACCCTTTCCTCTTCAAGGGAAAACCAACGCAGTGCTCAAGAGGTAGCAAGTACTCAGTTCCAGGCTTGGGTCTAGCTTTGGGCTTCTTCATGGGAGCAGCAACTTGCTTGTTATTCTTCTTTGAAGTTCCTCTTTCTTTCCCTTTGCCCTTTTTCTTGAAACTAGTGGTCTTGTTAACCATCAACACTTGATGCTATTTCTTGATTTCTACCTTCGCTGATTTCAGCATCGCGAAGAGCTTGGGAATTACTTTCGTCATCCCTTGCGTATTATAGTTCATCACTAAGTTCTAGTAACTTGGTGATAGTGACTAGAGAACTTTGTTAATTACTATCTTATCCGGAAGATTAACTCCCACTTGATTCAAGCAATTGTAGTACTCAGACAATCTGAGCACATGCTCACTGGTTGAGCTATTCTCCTCCAACTTGTATGCAAAGTACTGTCAGAGGTCTCATACCTCTCGACACGGGCATGAGTATGAAATACCAATTTCAACTCTTGGAACATCTTATATGCTCCATGGCGTTCAAAATGTTTTTGAAGTCCCGGTTCTAAGCCGTAAAGCATGTCACACTAAACTATCAAGTAGTTATCATACCGAGCTTGCCAAACGTTCATAACGTCTGCATCTGCTCTTGCAATAGGGCCGTCACCTAGCGGTGCATCAAGGACATAATTCTTCTGTGCAGCAATGAGGATAATCCTCAAATCACGGATCTAGTCCGCATCATTGCTACTATCATCTTTCAACATAGTATTCTCTAGGAACATATAAAAAATAAACGGGGAGCTACATCGCGAGCTATTGATCTACAACATAGTTATGCAAATACTATCAGGACTAGGTTCATGATAAATTAAAGTTCAATTAATCATATTACTTAAGAACTCCCACTTAGATAGACATCCCTCTAGTCATCTAAATGATCACGTGATCCATATCAACTAAACCATGTCCGATCATCACGTGAGATGGAGTAGTTTTCAATGGTGAACATCACTATGTTGATCATATCTACTATATGATTCACGTTCGATCTTTCGATCTCAGTGTTCCGAGGCCATATCTGCATATGCTAGGCTCGTCAAGTTTAACCCGAGTATTCTGCGTGTGCAAAACTGGCTTGCACCCATTGTATGTGAACGTAAAGCTTATCACACCCGATCATCACGTGGTGTCTCAGCACGAAGAACTGTCGCAACGGTGCATACTCAGGGAGAACACTTATACCTTGAAATTTTAGTAAGGGATCATCTTATAAAGCTACCGCCGAACTAAGCAAAATAAGATGTACAAAAGATAAACATCACATGCAATCAAAAATATGTGACATGATATGGCCATCATCATCTTGTGCCTTTGATCTCCATCTCCAAAGTACCGTCATGATATCCATCGTCACCGGCATGACACCATGATCTGCATCATCTTGATCTCTATCAACGTGTCGTCACATGGTCGTCTCGCCAACTATTGCTTTTGCAACTATTGCTATCACATAGCGATAAAGTAAATCAATTATATGGCGCTTGCATCTTATGCAATAAAGAGACAACCATAAGGCTCCTGCCAGTTGCCGATAACTTTAACAAAACATGATCATCTCATACAACAATTTATATATCATCACGTCTTGACCATATCACATCACAACATGCCCTGCAAAAACAAGTTAGACGTCCTCTACTTTGTTGTTGCAAGTTTTACGTGGCTGCTACGGGCTTAGCAAGAACCGTTCTTACCTACGCATCAAAACCACAACGATTTTTCATCAAGTGTGCTGTTTTAACCTTCAACAAGGACCGGGCATAGTCATACTCGATTCAACTAAAGTTGGAGAAACATACACCCACTAGCCACCTGTGTGCGAAGCACGTCGGTAGAACCAGTCTCGCGTAATGTCGGTCTGAGCCGCTTCATCCAACAATACCGCTGAATCAAAGTATGACATGCTGGTAAGCAGTATGACTATTATCGCCCAACTCTTTGTGTTCTACTCGTGCATATAACATCTACGCATAGACCTGGCTCGGATGCCACTGTTGGGGAACACAGTAATTTCAAAAAAAAAATCCTACGCACACGCAAGATCCATCTAGGTGATGCATAGCAATGAGAGGGGAGAGTGTTGTCCACGTACCCTCGTAAACCGAAAGCGGAAGTGTTATATCAACGCAGTTGATGTAGTTCTACGTCTTCACGATCCGACCGATCCTAGCACCGAACGTACGGCACCTCCGTGATTAGCACATCTTCAGTTCGATGACGTCCCTCGTACTCTTGATCCAGTTGAGGCTAAGGGAGAGTTCGGTCAGCACGACAGCATGGCGACGGTGATGATGAAGTTAACGGCGCAGGGCTTCGCCTAAGCACTACGACGATATGACCAAGGTGTGTAACTGTGGAGGGGGGCACCGCACACGGCTAAGACAGATCTTGGAGTCTTTGGGGGTGCCCCTGGCCACGTATATAAAGGAGGGGAGGGAAGAGGTGGCCGGCGCAAGGGGGGCGTGCCAGGTGTGGGGAATCCTACTAGGACTCCCCAATCCAAGTAGGATTCCCCTCCTCTTTCCTATTCGGAGTAGGAGGGAAGGAAAGAGAGGGAGAGGGAGAAGGAAAGGGGGTTGCGCCCCCACCTCTTATCCAATTCGGTTTGGGCAGGGGGAGGCGCGCGCCACCTCTTGGCCCCTCTCCCCTCTCTCGACTAAAGCCCAATAAGGCCCATTACTTCTCCCGGCGAATTCCCGTAACTCCTCGGTACTCCGAAAAATACCCGAATCACTCAGAACTTTTCGATGTCCGAATATAGCCTTCCAATATATCGATCTTTACGTATCGACCATTTCGAGACTCCTCGTCATGTCCATGATCTCATCCGGGACTCCGAACAACCTTCGGTACATCAAATCACATAACTCATAATACAAATCGTCATCGAACATTAAGCGTGCGGACCCTACGAGTTCGAAAACTATGTAGACATGACCGAGACACATCTCTGGTCAATAACCAATAGCGGAACCTGGATGCTCATATTGGCTCCTACATATTCTACGAAGATCTTTATCGGTCAAACCGCATAACAACATACGTTGTTCCCTTTGTCATCGGTATGTTACTTGCCCGAGATTCGATCATTGGTATCACCATACCTAGTTCAATCTCGTTACCGGCAAGTCCCTTTACTCGTTCTGTAATGCATCATTCCGCAACTAACTCATTAGTCACATTGCTTGCAAGGCTTATAGTGATGTGCATTACCGAGAGGGCCCAGAGATACCTCTCCGACAATCGGAGTGACAAATCCTAATCTTGATCTATGCCAACTCAACAAACACCATCGGAGACACCTGTAGGGCATCTTTATAATCACCCAGTTATGTTGTGATGTTTGATAGCACACTAAGTGTTCCTCCGGTATTCGGGAGTTGCATAATCTCATAGTCATAGGAACATGTATAAGTCATGAAGAAAGCAATAGCAATAAACTAAACGATCATAGTGCTAAGCTAACGGATGGGTCTTGTCCATCACATCTTTCTCTAATGATGCGATCCCATTCATCAAATGACAACACATGTCTATGGCTAGGAAACTTAACCATCTTTTATTAACGAGCTAGTCTAGTAGAGGCATACTAGGGACACTTTGTCTGTCTATGTATTCACACATGTACTAAGTTTCCGGTTAATACAATTCTAGCATGAATAATAAACATTTATCATGATATAAGGAAATATAAATAACAACTTTATTATTTCCTCTACGACATATTTCCTTCACTATGGAAGGTGTTGCAACAACTAGGGCTGTCTCTGCTTGTTTGGTGGCAGCTATTTGTTTCTGTTTGGCTTGTTCTGCAGCTCATGTAGCACGGGATACCCTGTTTGTACAATTTTTCGCTGCACTTTGACCTTCTATTGCACCATCAGTACCAGCAGAATCTGCAGGATTCTTCCGCTTCCCTTTCCCTGTCATTCTGTGTTGCTTCATGTTTCTTTGTGCCATGTTAAGTCAAGCCGACAAGAAAATCGAATAACAATTTAGTTCTTCAGAACAAATTGATGCGTGATACAGACGAACTAAATTTTGATGTTAGACAACCACATGATAGGAGGATGTAATATGTATGAAAAACAGGACGGCATGAGATAACCAGAACTATGATGTGTAAACTAAGCACAAGACATCTCACTAAATTAGAAGCAATGCAATGGAAGGTAGACACCATATGAAAGATGCTACAAATATCGCTCTGCCAAGTTAACAGTGTCTCATCATAAATGGCGTTTAAACAAATGTGAAGCAGTACAAGAAATAAATCATATGCGAGATGCAAACAACATCACACTACCAAGTTAAAGGTCTCTCGTCATTAGTGCCATTGCATATTCACAGCTTATGATGTGTAAACTAAGGAGAAGGCATTTCAACAAATTAGAAGCAAGGAAAGCTAGGCACCATATGAAAGATGCAATGAATACCACTCTACCAAGTTAAAACCGTCTCGTCATAAGTGCCATTTCAACAAATTAGAAGGGGGCACGGCGAGGCGGCGGCGAAAACCGAACCAGGCACGGCGGCGGGCGCGTGCGTGCTCGGGAGTCCGAGGACGGGGGCGAGCGGCGCGGCTGGACTGGGCCTGGCTGGAGCTGGGCTGGCCCAGTCGGCACAGAAGCTTTTTTTAATAAACATTTTTTTACACAGACAATCAAAAACAATAAAACCAAAGGAATAAAAATAATATAGGCATATAATGTATCAAAATTTTCAAAAAATTATTTTCTATAGCGTGAACATTTTTCTAAAGTCAAATAAAATCCACAAAAATTTAAATAAATCAAACAGTGCTACTGTTGCGATAAAACCCAATAAAAATCATTTTAAAAATACCAAAATGATTTCAAATTTATTTCTCTCCAATTTTCTGTTGTAGGGAATCATTTTACCTTATTTTCCATCTATTTTATTATTGGAGAAAAATAATTTGAATAAAATCCAAATGACTCCAAATTGAGAATAATTTCAAATGGAAAATAGGGTAAAATGATTCCCTACAACATAAAATTGGAGAGAAATAAATTTGAAATCATTTTGGTATTTTTAAAATGATTTTTATTGGGTTTTATCGCAACATTAGCACTGTTTGATTTATTTAAATTTTTGTGGATTTTATTTGACTTTAGAAAAATGTTCACGCTATAGAAAATAATTTTATGAAAATTTTGATATATTATATGCCTATATTATTTTTATTCCTTTGGTTTTATTGTTTTTGATTGTCTGTGTAAAAAATGTTTATTAAAAAAAATCTTCTCTGCCGACTGGGCCGGCCCAGCTCCAGCCAGTCCCAGTCCAGCCTCGCCGCTCGCCCCCATCCTCGGACTCCCGAGCACGCACGCGCCCGCCGCCGTGCCTGGCTCGGTTTCCGCCGCTGCCTCGCCGTGCCCCCTTCCCCATGCTTCGCGCCGCCTCTTCTTGCCCTTAAATAGCGTGACCTGGGCCCCGCATCGAGCTGCCACCACCACCGCTGACTTCGCCGCCACACTCCTCCTCTCGCGCCGCCGCCACCACAGATCTACGCCGCCGCCGCTGCTGTATCTCGCCGCCGCCGCCGCTGCATCTTGCTCCCGCGGCGCGCCGTGCCGCCACTCGCCGCACCACCCTGCGCCGCCGCTGCGCCGCAGCTGCGCCCGAGCCTGCCGGAGACATCCACCTCCGCGGGAAAGCCGCCGGAAACCGCCCTGCCGCTAAACCGCTGAGAACCACGGTAAAAACCGCCGCCGACCGGTCAAAAACCGTTTTGTTTGCATTATGTAGCGGACGTTTTCCGTTTAGATCTCTTTAGCGAACGGTTTTCGTTAGATAGCGTTCGGCAGCGAACGTCCGTTCGGTAGAATTTTTCTTTTTCTTTTTAATTTCGTTCAGGGACTTAGATGTAATTAGTTTATTTACAATTTAGCCCCTGATCTTCAATCAATCGCTACTTTTTGCTCGTTTGTCCAAATCCAACGAAACCAACGCCCACTTCTTCGTTATGTTCCCCTCTATCCAGTAAAACAACGTAAACATATTTTTGAAAGTTTAAAATTTGAATTCAAACAGATTTGATTTGAATTTTCGTTTGATCGTAACTTGAGTTTTATAACTCCGTTTGAGTTGATTCTTTTTGCAGATCGCAACTCTTGACCTAAACTTTCTGATAAGGCAAAATTCACATAATTTTGGTACTGTTAGAAATTGTTTTATGTTGCAAGAGTTATTTGCTTGGTTTTGATGTTTTCTGAATTGTCTTCTTCGTTCTTCCCGACCCTTTGTGTGATTGCTTATGTGTGGTTACTATTGCTTGCTTACGCTAGATTGACTGGAGTGTGACGAGTAGAACTATCAGGAGTTATGAGTGTGAATCATCTTCATAAACAGTACAAGGCAAGTTCACACTTTGATCATATCCCTTTCATACCCAGTTTTTATGCATTAGTTTCACCCTCAAACATTGCATGAGTAGGACTTGATAACATGTGGGTACTGGGAAGTAGTTGATGAGGTAGGAACCTATTGTCCTGCATTCAAACCTTGGGAGTTACTTTTACGTTGTGCTCATACTGCTATGCTATGCTCGTAGACGTGGTTTCGTTTGAGTGATTCATGAAAGATGTGAGAGTTTTATTAATGGTTAACTTAAGGTGGCAACTTTAATACACATCTGGGTGGATTGGTTGGGGCACCCTGGAGTACCCAGTGGTTTGCTCGGGCACCTGGAGAACCCAGTGCTTGCCCAAGGGGATCTCGGAGGACCCGTGTGATCACCCTATGGAATGCCACCCAGGCTGAAAGGAATCATAAGATTATTCATGCTAGAAACTTCCGTGTGCAGCCACATGCCATTATGGGCTCTGGCATAGTTGAGTAAGTTGCGTGAGCTCTTGAAGAGGTGGACTAGCATATGTAGGTGGATTGTAGGTGTACCGGTCTGCCCGGAGTAGAGAGTAAATGCTTCTGAAAGATTGTGTCTCGATCATCCGTTTCTCAAACACCATGTAGTACGAGAAATCAAACGGAGGAGATCGAGTCTTGTGGGGAAAAATGCGCAAACCTCTGCAGAGTGTACAAACTAATCATGATTAGTCGTGTCCCCGGTTATGGACATCTTGAGTCTCTGGTTCTTGAATTATCATGTTGATCTCAACACTTTATTTAATTAATTTGATTGGGTTAATGATTATTATTTTGGGATTGAGTTGGCGGAACCTTCTCAATAATTTTTCAACAAACTTTGTAGTTAAATAAAATATATTCCTTTGATGTAGGAAAAAATTGGCTTTTCGCAAAAACATGTTAACCATAGAGCTCTCCACCAGCCATATATGCATGTAGTGATAACTATTATTCATAATTATCCTATGGTGTGAATTTGCTAGTACATTCAATGTACTGGCCCTTTGTGGCTACAACGTCTCATGTTGCAGGATTCTTACGACGAGTAAGTGATACGTTAGGGTTACAATTTCTACACTCAACTTTGCCGTCGGTGTTGATGGGAATCCGCAACCTTGTCGTTTCTTCCGCTATTTGGATTGAGGTAATAGTATTTACGTTACATTATACATGTGATTTACCTCTATTATAAATCCTCGAGTACTGTGTGTGTCAGCATACCGATCCAGGGATGACACTTAAGCACAGAGACTTGACCGTCTGAGGTCGGGTCACTACAGATACTGACAATGACTACTTTGATGTAAGGCAAACACATGATTCCAGGATGGAATAATATGAAAAACAGGACGACATGGCATATTCACAACTGTTTGTGTAAACTAAGCATAAACCATTTCAACAAATAAGAAGCAATGCAAGCTAGACACCACATGAAAGATGCAACCAATATGACTCTGCCAAGTTAAAAGCGTCCCATCATAAATGGCATTTGAACAAATTAGAAGCAGCGCATGCTATAAATCACATGAAAGATGCAACTAATATCACACTGCATATACTAAAGGTGTCTCGTCATATTGATTGATGCGGGATACAAAAAACAATAGTTTTATGTAAGGACATGCTTAATAGACAGATGTACTATGTACTAAAAACAGGAAGGCATGTCACATTAACAGGTATAATGTATAGACTAAACAGAATAGCACATGCAATTTAACCAGATTGGAAGAATTACAATCTAGATACCATATGCAACATGCAACCACATATCACGTTGCCAAGTTAGAGCAAGCACCTACGATGCTAGTGTAGGGGAAATGCGGTAATCAACTATAGAGCTATGTTCACTATCTTCATCTAGCCTTGCTGTTTCTTGACAATCATGTGGGGAGGCTGACGCTGCATTCTTTAAATGAGGATCTTTTCTCACAGTAATCCACTGGCCTGACTGCCTCATCATAAGTGACTGATGAGGGATACACAAGAACATTAGTTTGATGTAAGAACATGGTTAATAGACAGATGTACTAGTATGTACCAAACACAGGAAGGCATGTCATATTCAAAGGTATAGTGTGTAAGCTAAGCTGATGCAATTTAACCAAATTGGAAGCACTACAAGCTAGACATCCGGCTGGAGTGGTGAGCATGATCATCTAAGACCTGAGAGCCTGGTGGGATGCGGGCTGCTTCGCCACCATCGTGGGTTTTTAGTTGGCTTCCAGGTGATGCATGTCTGTGCTGGGCTTATCACTGGCTCGGCTAGTGCCCTGACTAGCTATTTGACTTTTGGTGCTCCCGGGATGGTGGTTCATGTAAAAAATATCTTTCCTTATCTTAATAAAGACTGACTTCGGCCTTTCGAATACAAGCTAGACACCATATGCAACATGTAACCATATATGACACCATGAAGTTAAAACAAGCACCTAGGATGGTGGTTCACGATGAGCGAGATCATCAACTCCAGAGCTACGTTTACCATCTCCATTTGTTGAACATCCAAGCTTTAAAGCGAAAACACGTGTCTTGCCTGCCCACGAAGCAAGCGGGAGCGACTTCTCTCTTTTATTTCGTGCTTCTGTCATGGCAGAGTCTGAAATACCCATGCATCAAAACACAATAGTGAGAGTATGGGTGAAGTGTGGGCAGAACTAGTGCATTGTAAAAGTAGAAGATAGCAGGTGGCTGAAAAATAAATGACAGGAGACATATGATAGCTCTATAACATTGCATGGCAAACAAAATTATATTCTACTCCGTATGATTTTGTAATATATGAGCACGGGGTTGGCTGGGAAATGCAGGTACTCCTCCAGCACACCACCACATGTGGTCCTATCAAAATAACAGTCGATTGAAAATAAATAGGCCACTTGATTTTTTTATGAACCGTCCGATCTATAAGGAACGGGCAGATGGCCTTCGTCTACCTCCCACGAGTCACTGTTGACGATCTTTCTCGAACCGCCAGCGACCACCGGCCCAGACCCCTGCTTCCGCCGCCCCGCCCTCCCCTCGACCTCACACCACTGCCGTGCTTCGCAGCGCCCCCAGGCCATCCCTTTAATCCCGGACGACCTCCAGATCGGGCGCCAGCAGCTCTAGGCCCCACACGCCCCTAAGATAAACACCGAGGCCCTGCTTCCCCGACGTAATAGGCGGACTAGCGCCTGTTACTCCGGGGAATGCTTCCGTTAGTTGGGTATCAACTGACCAGGAATTGAAATCCAGGGGGGCGACGGACCTCTAGCTAAGGTGAAATAGTATATGAGGAGAAACTTTGTGCATCGCGAGTTACTAGGAACATCTAGTATCAAGAAGAAGCGGTCAACTAGTGTCTTGGGATGAATACCATGCAAGCAGACACGTAAGATTTGCACGAATAAGGGAAGAGGAGTACCATTTTCGGTTGCCGGTGTGGTCTCCACCATATGTCGCGGCGATCTTCTTCTTTTTGCCAGGGAACCGATGTTTTGGAGGAGGGTGCAAGCTTGGACGAACCCATGGCCAAATTGTTGACTGTGTTGCCGTGGCCGTATGTCGGTGGAGGGGAAGCAGATCCGAGGCGGCGAAGGAAGGCGTAGCAGGAACAACTCCGGTGCGGTGGACGGTGGCGAAGTTGGAGCGGCAGCGGTGAGGCACAGGACGGCGTGGTTGAACTAGCTCGGGTACGGACGGCTCGGCCTCGGCTTCAACTACTAGCCGTGGAGGGCATTGCGGCTGAGGTTGCGGTGGACGACGACGTCGGGGTATCGGCTCCGGCGTGATGGAGGAGGGCGGCGGTTGATGGGTGGGATGGGGTGGCGGATGGAGGACGTCGGGGTTTCGCGGTTGGTGGAGAGGTAGTTTTGGCGCCCACGGAGTACGAATGGGGAATCAGACAGGGGGGTGAGGGGAGCTAAGGGAGAACCATGTTTCGGTCTAGGACGCGCTTGTTTTTTTGGTTTTTTGAACAGAAGGGACGCGCTTGTTTGAAATTTGGGGAAATTACAAACTTTACCCCCCTCTTAAATTTCGGACCTACTGCAGGTCAGGGGTAGGATGGTAATCCCAGGTGTCCCAAATAGTGGGCGGGAGCGATTTTGGCCACGCGCATGTGTGCTAGGCGGCCATTGTGTATGAATGTTTTTCAGAGGCGGTTGCGTGGCGTCTAGATGAAGCTACAAACCTACCCCGGTTTAGACCTTTGGACATCGGGCCGGTAGGTTTGACGGGTCGGAGTTAGAAAAGTAATTTCCTTCTACTACAAAACATTAGTCTCACGCGGTTTCGGACGAGTAGAGGCTCTTTTGGCGCGTCGTTCGAAATTTTGAAACAGAAGCATTCACGTTTACAGTACTCTTGAACTTTGAGGATTGACCTAAATAGACAATGTTAAATTTGACCTTGTATGTTTGAAAACCTCATTAAATTATCCCCTTCTTTTTCAAATGTTGACACTTGAAAATCCTATAACTACGATTATTTTGGAATGGAGGAGCTAAATTTGAATCTATTTTATACACGACTATATATGCTATTATGTACAAAATCAGAGCAAAGATTGGTGCCCCCATAATTTAGGTATGATTTACAATTGCCATGATATCGAATTCAAATAATTGAATGGACTTCATGCTGAATTCGATTGTTTTAAACCACTTTAAGTTGAATTCAAATGTATGCTACTTCATAGCTAGCTATTTATAATGTTCATTGTGTAACTTTCGTACGGATAATGTGCTTTACACACACAACATGAACTATACTCACGTTTATATTCGATTGCTAAAGCGATGCATTGTCTGGAGTTCAAAATACTAACTACGTGGATCAATTATGTCGAATAATAACATAGACATGCTCAAATTCGATAGAATCTAGATGTCTGATGGATCAATGACCGTTCCTTACGCGAATTGCAAATATCATGATCCCTTCCTAATATTTGGATACAATTTATATCTTTAATCAATGTGTACATTAGTCTTTTACGTGTAGTTTCACTCTCCATCGGTGGTCTCTCACACATGCTCACACACTCTCTCCCGAGGTGTCTTTCTCGCAGACATGCTCTCGATATAACCCTCCCTCCCTCTCGTAACCATTTATGACTGTTTTCACTAACCTTTATCACAAGCACTCTTCCTCTCACAAGCATACACAGGCACAATCCCCATCGACCCTTTCTCTATACATAGACCTGTCTATGTGTCTCCTGTATGCACATTATCTTTAGGCATGTCTCTCACGCATTGTCTCACACCTCTCTTCCTAATCGACGAGTATGATTATAGCAGAGCATTCTGTAGGATGCCCCTTAAAGTTAGGTTGGATGAATAGTAATATCAGAGATAAGGGGTTACCTTAGTCCGAGAACCCAGGGTTACAAATCCTAGCCGGCTTTGTCAGTGGACACAGAGTCCTTCACAATTCTTCTATCTTTGTCTTGTATGACAAGTCATCCATGGGTCTCCCTAAATGCATCACGGGCCGACTAATGTGGCGCAGGACGGAACCGAACCAAGGGCCTCACCTCAACCCACTGGACCTCACGCGGTGACACACCCTCTACCCCCAGGTCTCGTTATCTTCTCACACCCACACATACCAACACAGACACCACACAAAAAAATTCTCCTCGTGCCTCTGTCCCCTCCCCCCTTGCATATACACACTCAAGGGAATCTCTCGCCGTGACATCATATTAGTCTCTCTCTCTAGACCTCTCTCATTTCTCGTGCTATCTCTCCCACGCCCCCTCCCCCCGCCGGCCCCTCTATCCATGCCTCTCTCGAATACGCAATACACACACATACCTCTCTAGGCCCTGCCAAATACATCAACTACACATTCACACATGTTACATCACGTAACCCATTGATCTAAAAAGCCCTCTCTTCACGTTTATTTCACATACAACATTCCTTTTGAATAAAGTGTGGCCAACAAATTATTTTAGAATTTCTACATATACACAACATTACAAAGTTATATGGAGGAGTATGAACGTTAATTTGCATTGCATGGTGCCCACAATGATATTTATTCTGCACAATGAATTTTTATATTTTTATACTATATATAAAGTTAGTCATAATAAAGAGAAACGAAGAGCATCTCTCTCTCCATCACATACACCCCCTCTAAGCCCCTTTCACGTACGCACACAAACTATCTCCAGGTCCTCTAAAAGTAAGCCCACAACACAATCACGCATGTTTCATCTTTCTCTCGCGATATATACAGTGATGATCATTGTATTTGGAGCGAAAGCACGATACGTACATTGGACTTCAGAATCCACTCATTACGGTCACCATTTACGTTTTGTGGTTATTATACAGTCACAGGCTCACCGTACAGCTCTGTATTTGCTCAAGACATGACTAGTTGACCAGTTAAAGGCTCCACGTGGCACCTCTAGTGTTGCATCACATTATCTCACTACCATTGGGCCCACCTGTCGGCTTGTATCTACTCTTCTACACTCTTATAGAAAACAGAGTTGGTGATGATGGTGTGCCTGCCATCCTGCAATATAGGCCATCCGATTTATATCTGGCGGATAGGAAGGAAACTATTGCAATTTTGCAAAAAGGTACCCACACACCTCTCCACATTTGCAAATAAGGCCTCCCCGCGTTCATCCTTTTCTCTCACAAGATAAACTAGTCATACAAATGCATCTTGATGTTACGTGCAACGCACGGGCATCATGCTAGTAAGAATGAAAACAAACGACAAAAAAATTTTGAACGGTGGTTCGAAGTCATGACCACAGGCACAACGGACAAGGTGGCCTTGTATTGGTATCACTACAAAAAAAAGACACATCCGTGACATTTTGGGCCGAACGAATTTTTTTCTGTCATGCTTGTGACACTTCTATGACGATAATTGTGACAAAACCCGGTATCATCATAGATGTGGTGGGCTCCTACTTCTATGACAAAAAATCATGACAGAAAATGGGCTTTTCATCCTGGGCGGGCCGGAGACGCAGCTGCATGATATTCTTTGGGCCGTCCATGACGGAGAAAACTGTGGTAGAAGTGAGGGTGAGGAAAATATCGGGGGAGTTCCCGGTTACGGTGGGTGGTCGAGGGCCGAGCGATGCGCGGTTCTCTCGTACGTACGCGCGTGTGTGCGAGGCGTTGCGCTCTAACTAAACCCGAGTGAGGCGTTGGGATCTAACTGAACCCGAGCGATTGCACTGCAGGCTACGCGTTACTGAACCCGAGCGATCGATCGATGGCTGTTAACTAAACCCGATCGAGCGATTCCTTCGCTACTGCTACTAACTGAAGCCGATCGATGCTGCCTCTGGATGAACAGTGAGCGTTGTTGGGGCGTTTGGATGAACAGTTCCCGGTGGGGGTTGGATGAACAGGACCCCATGGTAGTAGAGGCCGTTGCCGCTGGATGAACAGTACCCCGATCGATCGAGCCGGTGGATGAACAGGACCCCATGGAGGGCTGGATGAACAGGATCCCGTGGAGGGCTGGTTGAATAGTAGCCGGTGGAGGGCTGGATGAACAGTAGCTCGTGGAGGGGTGGTTGAACAGGACCCCGTGGAGAGGGCTGGTTGAACAGTAGCTGGTGGAGGAGCGCGCGGTGGAGGCTGGATGAACAGGAGCCCGTGGATGAACAGTCGCAGGTGGAGGCTGGAGGAGGTCGATGGTGGATGAATAGTAGCCCGTGGAGGCTGGAGGGGGTCGACGATGGAGATGAACAGTATCCCGTGGAGTCCCGTTTTGCGGTACGCCACACCCCTCCCGATGAATAGGACCCCCGTTTCGATCGTAGCGCTCCAACACAAGTCCGTTTCCTCCGTTTTGCGGTACGCCACACCCCTCCCGATCAACAGGACCCCGTTTCGACCGTAGGAGCTCCGTTTTCTCCATTTGCGGTACGCCAGACCCCTCCCCCGTTTCCACCGTGGCCGGTCGAACACATGGCCGTTTCCTCCGTTCTGCGGTACGCCAGGCCTCGATTCCATCGGCTTTTCCGTCCAAGCCGGTTGGCTCCCGATGAATAGCACGCGTTCTGTTGCCTCCCGATGAACACGACGCATTCTGTTGCCTTCCCATGAACATGACGACGACGGAGTTTCTCCGTTCCGACCCAGGCACAACCATGTACACGAACCCTGGCCGTACGTATGCGCGAGTAGGTGTTCGAGACCCCGCCCGTATGTACGTATATGGCCGTATTTACTTTCTTGCACCCTGGCCGTTGTACATACGTGTACATGCTACGTGCGCGCCTCTACTACCACACGTGCCCTTCCTTACACGGCCACGGTTCATCGCTGCAGCCTGCAGATAGACCGACCGACCTGTATGTACGTACACATTCGCTACCAGAATGACAACGCTACGTACGCTTCGACCGGGTGGGTCCCGACTGTCAGACACTTCCTTGTGTGCGAAGATGTAGCTGGTGGGTCCCAGCAGTCAGGGGGGCGAATCATTTTTTTGCCCGTAATATGGACGCACTTCCTTGCGTGTAAAGATGTAGCTGGTGGGTCCCAGCAGTCAGGGGGTAACGTTTTTTTCACAAAATACGGTGGCCCGTCCAGTGGGTCCCTACTGTCACGTGGAGGAATCATTATTTTCCGCGTAATAAGGAGGCACTTCCTTGCTGCGGCCGTGGACCCAGCTATCAGCCTCTCCACATACAGTACTCTTCCGATGGAAGTCGTTCCTTGACCACGTTGACCACGCCGCGCCAAGAGCACCAGGGCGGTGGACGACGGTGAGGCCTAGGAAGGGGACGACGCAGAGCCGGGGAAGACGCGGCAGTGGATGCCCACGCGGAGAAGTGTACGAGGGTTCACTGGTTCGGCTGCGGTGTGAGGCTGCCGTCACCGTAGGGCCTGGCCAGCGGTGGGAGTAGTAGGGGGCGGTGAGGCCTCCGCGGCATCACAGCTGGTCACGGGAAGCAGGAGCACGCGGCACGACCGGCACTGGTTTGGGCGGCTGGAGCAACAAGAACAGAGGTTGAAGAAGCACTACGACCGTTGGATGGACATTGTACGGTCACTGGAGCTAGAATCGTTCATATTGACTAAGTTGACAAAGCCCTCCATCCCCGTCAACTTAGTAGGCCCACAAGTCAGCCGCCCACTATGGTGGGTCCCAGCTAGTAGGGGGGTATTCATTTTCTTTGTGCTTAATAAGGAGGCACTTCCTTGCGTGCGAAGATATAGCTGGTGGGTCCGACCTGTCAGCGGGGGAACGTTTTTTCGCGAAATATAGAGGCCCTTTCGGTGGGTCCCAGCTGTCAGGTGGAGGAATCATTATTTTGCGCATAATATGGATGCATTTCCTTGCGTGCGGCCATGGACCCAGCTGTTAGCCTCTCCACGCACAGTCTACTTCCGATGGATGTCGTTCATTGACCATGCTGACTACTTCGCGCCGAGCGCATCCAAGGTGGTGGACAACGGCGAGGCCCCGAACAGCAACGAGCCGGAGATGGGAAGACGCGGGAGTAGAGTCGCAGTCGGAGAGGTGTACGAGGGTTAACTGGTTCTGGTGCGGTGTGGTTCGGCAGTCGGTCGAGAAGAACAGGAGGTGTGGAGGGATGGCCTGGCCAACGGTGGGGTAGCGCTTCACAGCGAAGTGTGCTAAGCAGAGCTGCTAGCAGCAGGAGGCGGGAGCAGGTGGTCCTGGCGGCGCTGGAGGAAGAAGACGAGAGATTGAAGATGGATGCCGGTCATTGGATGTAAATCCAACAGCTAACATTTTCAGAATCATTTGTTGACTAAGTTGACAATGACTTGCGTTGGCTTCGACCTATTGGCCCACATTTCAGCCTCCAAAAATGTGGCACGTATTCAACCCATTTTTTCCAGAATTTACAGTCAATTTGATCTCTTTTTTAGAATTACAGTCCATTTGCTGGTCTGGGTGAACAAATAATGTAGCGTCCAATTTATTTTTCTCCTAAAAAATTACAGGTCATTTGCACTTTCTCAAAATACACGATTTTACTGGGCTGATTCTAATTATAATGGTGGGTTGGGCACAACAATGTTATCAAAAAATAAACAGGGGCTGAGCATTTTGTTATAAATATATTTAAATAATAAGTGATTTATTATTACATTGGTCCTTAAATCTTACCAAGCTTTTGTACACAATCACCAGGATTTTCGTTGCCAAAAAAATCCAGTATTTTATTGTTAAGAAATTATTTTTATAATTTAATAAGATGTGGGATATTGTTTACTTACATATGTAAGTATCTGTTAAATATATGATGACAATAACAATAATATATAATAACATATAAAATAATATATATATATATATATAATATATATAGTTAGAAGGGAAACAAAAGTTGGACCAGGCGTTTCTATTCTTATATAGAAAAATAGCACAGACCTCTTCGTTTTCTTCAAAAAATACATAAATTGGGTTGCCGATGTTTCAGGAAAAATAAAACCTCGGATGGGAGGTCCATAGGCCGGTCGATACATGACGGCCCTCAAAAAAATACAAACCGGCATGTCGTGGGCTGCGCATGTTAAAAAAGAAAGCCTAGACGGGGCAACCCAAAACCCAGCGGATACTTGCTGCCCTAGTGATAATAAATGATACTACCCGCCAGCTCCACAACTTCGTTGTGAATTTATCTCCTACGTTGAAGCAGCTAAAAAAATGTAACTATGTTGACAAACCCGTGGGCCCCAACGTCAGTATAGCATTAGGAGGAAGTAATTTTTCGATGAGGCACTTGCTTGCGTACGGCCATAGACCTGGTGGGTCCTGACTGTCTGCCTCTCCACATACAGTCCTCTCCATATTCCTCTCGTTTGTTTAGCATGTTCACAACGGCAGACAGCGGCGCCGCGACGAGCGCACAAAGGCGTAGGAGGTGATCGGACCACCTGAGGCAGTGCCTTATTTGTAATGAAAGTACTGAACTAGCCCAGTGGCCAAGTGACAGTACCCGACAGCTGTTCCGCTCGGGTTCGATTCCACCTGATGCAGGGAAAATATCTCCAATTTTTTTGCCTCTGGCATTATTGACATGTGGGTCCCCATTGTCATCTACGCACACCACATCCAACACTTGCCAAAACTTCGTCCCTCGTTTCTCTGCTTTTCGCACACTCGACATTGTGTGGGCATTTTGAAAATAGCATATCTTTTTGACTGTGCATCATATGAAGATGTGCTATGCATGAATGTTGATCAGCATGATGTTAACTGGCTGGTAGTTCCATTTTCGACCATGAATAGAACTTCCAACATGATGTTAACCCTGTTTGAAAAGGCCGTGTTAATATAAATGCTCTGCCTCTGAAAGTTGCAGTTTCTTATCTGAAACTGTACTTGCAGTTCTTACCTGAAACTGAAACTTGCAGTTTCTTATCTGAGAATCACATTGTCTGCACTTTTATACTCCTATGAAACTACATTTTTTGAAGTGCTAAAAATAGATCTCTAGAATTCATAAAATACTTCATGTGCTCAATACTACAAATCTGAAATTCAAAAGACATTCATATCTGAAAGTACTCTCAAAATACACAACACAAAACACAATTCACAACCTGCAAATACTGACAACCCTAAGCTCCTCTTGACAATTCACAACCTGCCCGACTATTGGGTTGGGGGGGGGGGCAGTCCCCTCCTATTCCTTAGCGGCAGACAGCCGCCCCGTGAGACAATGTGAACGCCGAGGGAGAGGATGGCGGGGAAGCGTAGTCGGGCCAACTGCTTTTTTCCTTTTGCAGCTGGGTTCGGTCGACAAAGACTCCACCGGCTCACTCTGATACGACACCCTCACAAACGGCACCCTGTAGATGCTCGATCCTTCAATCTCTGGTGGATGCTCCATCTAGGATCGATACTCCCGCCACCGCTCCCTCACGATCGGATTCGGTGAATCTGTTTGCTCCATGGCCTAGAGGAGCAGCTCTATGTACTCCCACGCGACTCCCTTCGGGAGTATCGCCGCCTTTTCACTCTGTTGCAGATATTTGGCCATGGATGTCGCCGTCGCCGCTATTTGGTCCTTGTTGTCAAACCAAGACTGTATCTCCAACATCCTAGCTAGCTTCACAGGGTCGCCGTTTGTGATCCTCACGTAACGGTTGTACTCCTCCATCGATCTACTTCTCCACATCACTCACTCGCCGGCGGTGGTTTTTGAATGGAAGAGGAGAGGAGCAGCGCTGGTTTTGGATTAGAACAGGAGAGGAGCGACGTTGGTTTTGGATTGGAATAGGAGAGGAGGGGCGGTGGTTTTGAAATGGAAGAGGAGAGGAGCGGCGCTGGATTTAGATTGGAACAGGAGAGGAGCGATGGTGGTTTAAGAGGAGAGGAGGGGCGCTGGTCTTGGAAGTATTTTTTGTTTTGCGTATTTTGGGTCAAAGTTTGACCATGTACTGTATTTGACAAGCAAAATGTGAATGCATGTCACCAAAAATTGTATCGTTTGGTTCATATCTGAATGTACTTTCAAATTATATTATATTTGCAACGTATAACATATATTTTATTTGTGAAAATCATGGTCAATTATGACCCAGAATAAAAGGGAGACTAGTTAATGTGGGGTCGCTTTCTTAATTGAAGGGTAAATTTATTTTGATTTTGATCTAGTCACAGCGCGCCGGCCCTCTCGTCCAATCCTAAATCGCTGCCGCACACTCCTCTCCCCCTTCTCCATTGCAAAACCACCTCCTCTCCTCTCCACCATCTCCATTCCAAAACCACCGTCTCGCATCTCCCTCTTCTCCATTGCAAAACCACCTCCTCTCTCCTCGGACGATGATCCCCGTAGCCCATCCTGCCATTGAGACACTAACACATGGGTCCCACCAAGCGCGGGGCCCACCTGTCAGCGACCAAAAGGCAGGGAAACCTCTCCTCTCCATCATCTCCATTCCACAACCACCGTCTCGCCTCTCCCTCTTCTCCATTTCAAAACCACCCCCTCTCCTCTTCATCATCTCCATTCCAAAACCACCGTCTCGCCTCTCCCTCTTCTCTATTGCAAGACCACCGTCTCTCCTCCCATCTTCCAAAGCTAGCACTGGACCACTCAGAAGGACATCTATGGAGAGGATGCAGCAGCGAATCAGACAGATCGCCGGCGGCGACCAGGCAAAGTTAGCCAGGTTGAAGGAGATCCTTACTTGGTTTGACAATGAGTGGGAGATTTCGAGGACGGTAAGGGCCATGTGGCAATGTATGCAAAAGAGCGAGATGGCGGCGATGAGGGCGGCGATGTACTCCTCGGTGACAGTCACGCCGGAGCCCTTCGAGTTCATCGAGTATCTCCTATGGGCAGTGGAGCAGACAGATTAGCCCGAGGCTAAAGTCAGGCGGAGGTGGTGGGCGTACAGGTCGAAGGTCGAGCACCCAGAGGATAACGAATCGATCGAGTATGGTGTGCTGTTCCTGAGGGTGTAGAGCCAGCCGGAGCCATAGGATTATTCGTTCTCCCACCGCAAGAGGAGGCCGGATGGTGCGACGTCGCTTCCCCGCCGTTCTCCACGGTTCCCTGGACGCTCGCCTCGTTTCAACGGCGTCGGTAGGGTTTAAGGTAAGCTTCGCACTAACCCAATCTTCCATCTGCCCATGCTTACAATCAGTGTGACAGCTAATAAAAATCATGCTTAGAATCAGCCTCCGAGTACTACGCCAATCACCCTAAAATAGCTCTGGACCTTTGGGTCAAAGTTGTGACACTATGTACAAATAAAGAAAAATAGATTGGTGCTTCTTTCAGAAAAGAGTACTCCCTAGAAAACTGCCAATATAAGCTACTAGTATTTTTTTGAAGTCTAAGCTACTAGTATTTGGTTAGAGGATTTGCTGCCGAGAAAGATCCGTCCACAGTGAGCGCCACACATCCCACTGATGGTGGTGGATGCCAATGCTTAGATGGAGCAGGGTTGGAGTCGGTAATTTTTACTTGGCACCTCGTACTCAAGTTAACCACGTGTCACCTAGTAATGAGAATGAGGCGTCATGTTGGAAATATGCCCTAGAGGAAATAATAAAATGGTTATTATTATATTTCCTTGTTCATGATAATTGTCTATTGTTCATGCTATAATTGTGTTATCCGAAAATCGTAATACATGTGTGAATACATAGACCACAACATGTCCCTAGTGAGCCTCTAGTTGACTAGCTCATTGATCAACAGATAGTCATGGTTTCCTGACTATGGACATTGGATGTCATTGATAACGGGATCACATCATTAGGAGAATGATGTGATGGACAAGACCCAATCCTAAGCATAGCACAAGATCGTGTAGTTCGTTTGCTAGAGCTTTTCCAAATGTCAAGTATCATTTCCTTAGACCATGAGATTGTGCAACTCCCGGATACCATAGGAGTGCTTTGGGTGTGCCAAACGTCACAACGTAACTGGGTGGCTATAAAGGTGCACTACGGGTATCTCTGAAAGTGTTTGTTGGGTTGGCACGAATTGAACTGGGATTTGTCACTCCGTATGACGGAGAGGTATCTCTGGGCCCACTCGGTAATGCATCATCATAATGAGCTCAATGTGACCAAGTGTTTGGTCACGGGATCATGCATTATGGTACGAGTAAAGTGACTTGCCGGTAACGAGATTGAACAAGGTATTGGGATACCGACGATCGAATCTCGGGCAAGTAACGTACCGATTGACAAAGGGAATTGTATACGGGATTGATTGAATCCTCGACATCGTGGTTCATCCGATGAGATCATCGTGGAACATGTGGGAGCCAACATGGGTATCCAGATCCCGCTGTTGGTTATTGACCGGAGAGTCGTCTCGGTCATGTCTGCATGTCTCCCGAACCCGTAGGGTCTACACACTTAAGGTTCGGTGACGCTAGGGTTGTAGAGATATTAGTATGCAAAAATCTGAAAGTCGTTCGGAGTCCCGGATGAGATCGCGGACGTCACGAGGAGTTCCGGATTGGTCCGGAGGTGAAGAATTGTATTAGGAAGTCCAGTTTCGGCCACCGGGAAAGTTTCGGGGGTCACCGGTATTGTACCGGGACCACCGGAAGGGTCTCGGGGGGTCCACCGGGTGGGGCCACCTATCCCGGAGGGCCCCATGGGCTGAAGTGGGAGGGGAACCAGCCCCTGGTGGGCTGGTGCGCCCCCCTTGGGCCTCCCCCTGCGCCCCACTTGGGTTGGGGGGCAAGCCACCCCCTTGGCCGTCACCCCCCTTGGAGATTGGATCTCCTAGGGCCGGCGCCCCCCAGGGGCCCTATATAAAGAGGGGGGGGAGGGCAGCCGCACCCAAGCCCCTGGCGCCTCCCTCTCCCTCCCGTGACACCTCTCCTTCTCGCTGAGCTTGGCGAAGCCCTGCCGAGATCCCCGCTGCTTCCACCACCACGCCGTCGTGCTGCTGGATCTCCATTAACCTCTCCCTCCCCCTTGCTGGATCAAGAAGGAGGAGACGTCTTCCCCAACTGTACGTGTGTTGAACGCGGAGGTGCCGTCCGTTCGGCGCTCGGTCATCGGTGATTTGGATCACGACGAGTACGACTCCATCAACCCCGTTCACTTGAACGCTTCTGCTCGCGATCTACAAGGGTATGTAAATGCACTATTTTCCCTCTCGTTGCTAGAAGACTCCATAGATTGTTCTTGGTTATGCGTAGAAATTTTTTAATTTCTGCAACGATCTGCAACAGTGGCATCATGAGCTAGGTCTATGCGTAGTTTCTATGCACAGTAGAACACAAACTTGTTGTGGGCGTAGATGTTGTCAATTTTCTTGCCACTAATAGTCTTATCTTGTTTCGGCGGCATCGTGGGATGAAGCGGCCCGGACCGACCTTACACGTACGCTTACGTGAGACAGGTTCCACCGACTGACATGCACTAGTTGCATAAGGTGGCTAGCGGGTGTCTGTCTCTCCCACTTTAGTCGAATCGGATTCGATGAAAAGGGTCCTTATGAAGGGTAAATAGAAGTTGGCATATCACGTTGTGGTTTTATGTAGGTAAGAAACGTTCTTGCTAGAAACCTATAGAAGCCACGTAAAAACATGCAACAACAATTAGAGGACGTCTAACTTGTTTTTGCAGCATATGCCTTGTGATGTGATATGGCCAAAAGGATGTGATGAATGAAATATATGTGATGTATGAGATCGATCATGTTCTTGTAATAGGAATCACGACTTCCATGTCGATGAGTATGACAACTGGCAGGAGCCATAGGAGTTGTCTTTATTTTTTGTATGACCTGCGTGTCATTGAATAACGCCATGTAAATTACTTTACTTTATTGCTAAACACGTTAGCCATAGAAGTAGAAGTAATCGTTGGCGTGACAACTTCATGAAGACACGATGATGGAGATCATGGTGTCATGCCGGTGACGAAGATGATCATGGCGCCCCGAAGATGGAGATCAAAGGAGCAATATGATACTGGCCATATCATGTCACTATTTGATTGCATGTGATGTTTATCATGTTTTACATCTTATTTTCTTAGAACGACGGTAGCTTAAATAATATGATCCCTCGCAATAATTTCAAGAAAGTGTTCCCCCTAACTGTGCACCGTTGCGAAGGTTCGTTGTTTTGAAGCACCACGTGATGATCGGGTGTCATAGATTCTAACGTTCGAATACAACGGGTGTAAGCCAGATTTGCACAAGCAATACACTTAGGTTGACTTGACGAGCCTAGCATGTACAGACATGGCCTCGGAACACGGAAGACCAAAAGGTCGAGCATGAGTCGTATAGAAGATACGATCAACATGAAGATGTTCACCGATGTTGACTAGTCCGTCTCACGTGATGATCGGACACGGCCTAGTTGACTCGGATCATGTTTCACTTAGATGACTAGAGGGATCTCTATCTGAGTGGGAGTTCTTTGAATAATTTGATTAGATGAACTTAATTATCATGAACTTAGTCTAAAATCTTTACAATATGTCTTGTAGATCAAATGGCCCACGCTAATGTTGCCCTCAACTTCAACGCGTTCCTAGAGAAAACCAAGCTGAAAGATGATGGCAGCAACTATACGGACTGGGTCCGGAACCTGAGGATCATCCTCATAGCTGCCAAGAAAGATTATGTCCTAGAAACACCGCTAGGTGACGCACCCATCCCAGAGAACCAAGACGTTATGAACGCTTGGCAGTAGCGTTCTGATGATTACTCCCTCGTTCAGTGCGGCATGCTTTACAGCTTAGAACCGGGGCTCCAAAAGCGTTTTGAGCAACACGGAGCATATGAGATGTTCGAAGAGCTGAAAATGGTTTTCCAAGCTCATGCCCGGGTCGAGAGATATGAAGTCTCCGACAAGTTCTTCAGTTGTAAGATGGAGGAAAATAGTTCTGTCAGTGAGCACATACTCAAAATGTCTGGGTTACACAACCGCTTGACTCAGCTGGGAGTTAATCTCCCGGATGACGCGGTCATTGACAGAATCCTTCAGTCGCTTCCACCGAGCTACAAGAGCTTTGTGATGAACTTCAATATGCAGGGGATGGAAAAGACCATTCCTGAGGTATATTCAATGCTGAAATCAGCGGAGGTGGAGATCAAAAAGGAACATCAAGTGTTGATGGTCAATAAAACCACTAAGTTCAAGAAAGGCAAGGGTAAGAAGAACTTCAAGAAGGACGGCAAGGGAGTTGCCGCGCCCGGTGAGCCAGTTGCCGGGAAGAAGCCAAAGAATGGACCCAAGCGTGAGACTGAGTGCTTTTCTTGCAAGGGAAGTGGTCACTGGAAGCGGAACTGCCCCAAGTACTTGGCGGACAAGAAGGCCGGCAACACCAAAGGTATATGTGATATACATGTTATTGATGTGTACCTTACCAGCACTCGTACTAGCTCCTGGGTATTTGATACCGGTGCGGTTGCTCATATTTGTAACTCAAAGCAGGAGCTGCGGAATAAACGGAGACTGGCAAAGGACGAGGTGACGATGCGCGTCGGGAATGGTTCCAAGGTCGATGTGATCGCCGTCGGCACGCTACCTCTACATTTACCTACGGGATTAGTTTTAAACCTCGATAATTGTTATTTAGTGCCAGCTTTGAGCATGAACATTGTATCAGGATCTCGTTTAATTCGAGATGGCTACTCATTTAAATCCGAGAATAATGGTTGTTCTATTTATATGAGAGATATGTTTTATGGTCATGCCCCGCTGGTTAATGGTTTATTCTTAATGAATCTTGAACGTAGTGTTACACATATTCATAGTGTGAATACCAAAAGATGTATGGTTGATAATGATAGTCCCACATAGTTGTGGCACTGCCGTCTTGGTCACATTGGTGTCAAACGCATGAAGAAGCTCCATATAGATGGACTTTTGGAGTCTCTTGATTACGAATCATTTGACATGTGCGAACCATGCCTCATGGGTAAGATGACCAAGACTCTGTTCTCCGGAACAATGGAGCGAGCAACCAACTTATTGGAAATCATACATACTGATGTGTGCGGTCCAATGAGTGTTGAGGCTTGCGGTGGCTATCGTTATGTTCTCACTCTCACTGATGACTTGAGTAGATATGGGTATGTCTACCTAATGAAACACAATTCTGAGACCTTTGAAAAGTTCAAGGAATTTCAGAGTGAGGTTGAGAATCAACGTGACAGGAAAATAAAGTTCTTACGATCAGATCGTGGAGGGGAATATTTGAGTCACGAATTTGGCACACACTTAAGAAAATGTGTAATAGTTTCACAACTCACGCCGCCTGGAACACCTGAGCGAAATGGTGTGTCCGAACGTCGTAATCGCACTCTATTGGATATGGTGCGATCTATGATGTCTCTTACCGATCTACCACTCTCATTTTGGGGCTATGCTTTAGAGACTGCCGCATTCACTTTAAATAGGGCTCCGTCGAAATCCGTTGAGACGACACCGTATGAATTATGGTTTGGGAAGAAACCTAAGCTGTCGTTTCTAAAAGTTTGGGGATGCGATGCTTATGTCAAGAAACTTCAACCTGAAAAGCTCGAACCCATGTCGGAAAAATGCGTCTTCATAGGATACCCTAAGGAAACCATTGGGTATACCTTCTACCTCAGATCCGAAGGCAAGATCTTTGTTGCCAAGAACGGGTCCTTTCTGGAGAAAGAGTTTCTCTCAAAAGAAGTAAGTGGGAGGAAAGTGGAACTTGATGAAGTACTACCTCTTGAACCGGAAAGTAGCACAGCTCAGGAAGATGTTCCTGTGGTGCCTGCACTGACCAGAGAGGAAGCTAATGATGATGATCAAGGTACTTCAGATCAAGTTACTACTGAACTTCGTAGGTCCACAAGGACACGTTCCACACCAGAGTGGTATGGCAACCCTGTCCTAGAAATCATGTTGTTAGATAACGGTGAACCTTCGAACTATGAAGAAGCAATGGCGGGCCCAGATTCCAACAAATGGCTTGAAGCCATGCAATCCGAGATAGGATCCATGTATGAAAACAAAGTGTGGACTTTGACAGACTTGCCCGATGATTGGCGAGCAATAGAAAACAAATGGATCTTTAAGAAGAAGACGGACGCGGATGGTAATGTTACCATCTATAAAGCTCGACTTGTCGCTAAGGGTTATCGACAAGTTCAAGGGGTTGACTACGATGAGACTTTCTCACCCGTAGCGAAGCTGAAGTCCATCCGAATCATGTTAGCAATTGCCGCATACTATGATTATGAGATGTGGCAAATGGACGTCAAAACGGCATTCCTTAACGGCTTTCTTAAGGAAGAATTGTATATGATGCAGCCGGAAGGTTTTGTCGATCCTAAGAATGCTAACAAGGTATGCAAGCTCCAGCGCTCCATCCACTACAGGAAACAGCTACTTTGCCGTCCGCCACGGCGGACGGCAAAGGCTCGAACGGCGGACGGCAAAGACCTTTGCCGTCAGCCGCGGACGGCAAAAGGCTCCGGCAAAGAAGGCTACGGTAAACAGCTGCTTTGCCGTCTGCTTCCTGGCGGCGGACGGCAAAGGCTCTTTGCCGTCTGCCGCGGACGGCAAAGAGGGCGGACGGCAATAATTGCGCTGTCAGTCCGTTAAGTGGCTAACGGCAGACCTTTGCCGTCCGCCGCTGACGGCAAAATTTGTCTGGTCTTTGCCGTCCGCCGTATGATGTCATCTACACGTCACTAGATGGCAGGTTCTTTGCCGTCTGCCGCTGATGGCAAAGTGCAGGTTCTTTGCCGTCTGCCACGGATGGCAAAGTCTTTGCCGTCTGCCACTGTAGGCAAACTGACCAAATGGGTCAGCTCCCAGGAAGCACAGTTGGCTGCCATGTGGCTTCTTTGCCGTCCGCAGCAGACGGCAAAGAGGCCGTTGCCGTCTGTGGCAGACGGCAAAGAGCCTGCATATTGGGTTTTTTTCTTCTGTTTTTTATTAAATCCCACAATTTTCACAGAAAATATATATGACATATAGATATATTTCACAGGCATTCATAAGCAAGTCCATAAGCAAGTTCATGTATTTCACAGGCATTCATAAGCAAGTCCATAAGCAAGTTCCATCCGTACATATTACATAAGCAAGTTCCATCCATCATTTCATACATAAACAAGTTCCATCCATACATAAACAAGCACTCCATAGCTAAGGTGACTAGAATGAGAAGACAAGAACAAGAAGAGTAGAACAAGCACTCCATCCAGCACATAATGAAATCTGCAAAATGGCAAAATAAGAAAGTTAGAAATGGATCGTTTTTTAGCTCACTTAGGTGAAATGGATCGTTTTTGAGGTAACTAAGGTGAAATGGATCGTTTTTAGCTCACTTAGGTCAAATGGATCGTTTTTTAGCTAACTTAGTTGAAATGGATCGTTTTTGAGCTAACTTTGTTGAAATGGATCATTTTTGAGGTAATTTAGTTGAAATGGATCGTTTTTGAGCTAACTTAGGTGAAATGGATCATTTATGAGCTAATTTAGTTGAAATGGATCTTTTTGAGCTAACTTAGGTGAAACGGATCATTTAAGAGCTAATTTAGGTGAAATGGATCATTTTTAGCTCACTTAGGTCAAATGGATCGTTTATGAGCTAAATTAGTTGAAATGGATCGTTTATGAGATAACCTAGGTAAGATGGGTCATTTTGGAGTTAACCTAGGTAAAATGGGCCATTTTAAAGCTAACGTAGGTAAAATGGATCATTTAGGAGCTAATCTAGGTTAAATGGGTTCATTTTTGAGCTAACTTGGATGAACTGCATCATTTATAAGCTAACCTAGGTAAAATGGGTCATTTTGGAGGAAAAGAAGCTAACTCTAGGTCATTATGGTAAGCATATTGGAGGAAATAAAGCTAAGTCTAGGTCTTTATGCATTTGTTAAGCAAAACACTAGAGAAACTTACCGTGATCAGGGAGGTGTAGGAGCGGGGTGGCTAGTGCCGCTACCTGGAGAAGGATCGTGCGATGCGTTTCTGGAGTTAAGCTGCACCAAAGATCATTTCCAATGTCTCGTTAGCATTACGACACTCAAATGTTAAGACTAGCAAGTAATGTCCATTCAAATTAAACTCACCGTGCTCCCAGGAGCAATCACTGGCATCGGCGGAGCGGGCTGACCGGACTTCTCGCACACAGACTGCACATTTGGTTTTCAGAACAGAGTCATACTAGTTAGTATTGAGACTCAAATGTTAAGACTAGCAAGTAATCTGTAGAAGAAACTTACCACAAGGAGCTTGTACATGGCCCTTGCCTGCATGTCATTCCGTGCCCTCTCCTCCTTCATCATCTTTCTCGTCCTCTCCTCCATCTCCCGCTGCCTCTCCGCCGCCTCCGCCAGAAGTTTCTCTGTTCTATCTCTCTCACTCTGTATAGCAGCCTGCAACACCACTCACATGACCATTTGTAATCATTGATGGAAGCGCACACAATGTAATGGAGAAAGATAACTGAGTACGTATCACTAACCTTGATGGCGAGTTGCACTGGCCGTTCACGAGGCCTTATCTCAGGAGCGGAGCTCGACTGGCGCGCCTTGATCTCCGGGAGAGTGCTAGGACAACGGATAAGTCCATCTCCAATGGCTATGGAGCCATGGGACCTCCCGCCACCAGATATCATCACCAGCTCTGGATCAATGGGACCCTGGCTCGAGTTAAAGTCCTCCCCTTTCCTCGCCTTCCCCTCATCTCTATATCTCATGAGCTTGTTGTGGGAGGAGATGTTGGTGAAGTTGTTTGCATCATCGAGGTCAGACTGAGAGAAAGCCTTGACTTTCTTGAAAGAGCCAGTGTGGGCCATGGCATACAGGTCGTACACCTCTGGCACCTTATCCGCCTTATTGTAGCGTGCCTGAAAGAGAGAAACAATGAAAATTAGTAATTAAAGGGCTCAAGCTAGCATGATGAATGAATTGCATGAATCATGAAGCAAACCACATACCCAGTTGCACCCGAACTGATATAAGTTGGAGCTGCCTTGATGGTGTGGCACACCCTCCATTTGGGCACATTTGTCCTCGGCCTGGTTGTGGAGGGCTAGACATTCTTTTGAGCACCACTCATCGACCAACACCTCCCAACAATCCATCCGATCCGCAGACCATCTCGGAGGCGCCTAAGTTAGCAAATAGAAACTTGAGCGCTACGGCTAAGAATTACTAAATGAAGGAACTTAAGTAGAAGGCCTTAAGAATTACCTTCATGTACTGCTCCTTACTCAGGAACTTATCGCGGCACGCCGGCTTGGTCTTCTTGATACCACGCAAGGCGTAGTAGTCTCGAACAGCCTGCACCCGAGCCTCGTGCCGTAAGTTCTGGAGTAGGCGCTTGGAGACGTTCTGGATAACATTTGCGCTGTCCTCCTCGTACCCTCCTCACACCTGTAGAATGTCTGCAATCAAATGAGACAATATTGATTAGTACAAATAATAACTAGCTAGTTGAAGATTTTGAAATGTGTAAAGGAGAAATTACCCAGAACGTCCTGATCACCATGTCTGCCCTCGTGTCGCACACGACACCGTCGATAATGACATCCGGCGGGGCCGGGGCAGCCACGTAGTGCTCCCAGCTCAACCCAAGCTCTGGAAGCCGACCCTCACCAGGCAACGTGACAAACCCCGGGAAGTTTTGCCGGCAAAGAACTCCAAGGACGGAGTTGGGCCGGCGGACAGTATGATGGTGGTCCCAACCCCTGCAGCATGACAAGGCCAACGCATTAGTTATTTGAAGAAACGTGAATGCAGAAGGTACAAAAATATTAAATGCACTTACGTACCTCTCCCCATCAGGGAAGATCAACCACCTCTGCTCGCGGGTCGCCGGCACGGACGGGAGCCGTGTAGCACCACGCTGGTAGACGGTGCCACCCTCCTCCTCAAGATCAGTCGGCTCCCCGCCATCATCAGCATGGCCACTCGGCTCCTCGGGCTGATCCGGCCAGGTACCCCATCCGGACGTGTGCTCCTCCGGGGTCTCGTGGGCCGAACTCTCGTGGGCCGACGGCCAGTCGACCCGAGGCTCGTGGGCCCAAGACCCGTGGACCGGAGTCCGTGTAGCCTCCTCCTCGGACGAGTCCACCCTAGCAGTCACGTGCTCGGGTGAAACAGCTGGGGGTGGCGCCGAGGAAGGCGCCGTAGCAGTCACCCTACCTCCTCTCCCGCGACCACGTGCCCCACCTCCTCTCTTCCTACCTTGTCCCCTGCTGGGCACCGCGGTCGACGAAGAAGGGCCCGGCGGTGTGGACATACTGTCCAGCAACGCTCGGCGGAGAGGTGCGTCTGGAATCGAAGACCTCAGACCACGCGCCGACGAAGAAGGGGCCTTGGCGCGTTCCCAACCAGCGCCCACCATCTTTCAACACCTGCCATGACAAACAGTAAACGAAATTAGTACAACATAAAAAAAAGACCGACATGAATAATAATATGTGTATCACATAAGTGTATCATCATCAAGTACAACATTACAAAATTTAATACCTGACACTACTAATAATCTTGATCAGTATCATCAATAAATGCATAATCATCATCATCACTATAATCAATGACGGGCTCATAGGGTTTAGTGGCATCAACATGTGCAAGGCCACCTTGACGTAATCGGTCAAGCAATGACAGGTCATTAGCAGCAGTAACCTCTTCTTGTTCCTCCTCTGGGGTGATGTCGGATTCACTGTCGCTGTCTACTTCAATGTTTTGGGGTGAAGTATAGCGGTTCTTGAAACGCTTTTTGGAAAGACGTGTCTCTTGGAAGAATTCTCCTTCATATGTGTCTGGGTTAATGTGAGGTTCATAATCCTCTTCCTTTGGGGGAGATAGTCTAGCACGTGGCGGCACTTCATAAACGACATCCCAACCTTTCAGATTTGGATTAGTTTGGCAGGCCCACGGTAGATAGAATACTTGGGTCGCCTATTGAGCCGTAATATAGACATCAGGAACTTCTAAATGGGTGCTTTGGTTGATTTCAACTAGCCCTATATGTTCATGAGTCCTTCTAGTCTCCTTCGGCTGAAACCAATAACATTTGAAGACTACGACATTCGGTGGGTTTTCACCATAGAATAGAAGTTCATAAATTGCTTCAACTCTCCCATAATACTCGGTACCTCCTTCGCCGATAGCAGATACACAACAATTTGTAGACTTTCGGTCGGCCATAGATAGCTCTTTGCCATAGGTACGAAAGCGATACCCGTTGATGTCGTATTTGTCAAATGAACGGACCTTATAGTCAAAACCATTAGCGACTTGTCTCAATTCGGCGTCCATAGACTCTGAATTAGCCTACAAGTTTAATATGAAAGGATTGTTGCATTACGCACAAATTAGCGAATGAAACCGGGATAGCCGCCTACAAATTAGCCTACAAGTCTAATAGAAATTACCGTTTGTTTGAACCAAGAGATGAAACCGGGATAGCCGCCTCCTTGCTTTGCGAGAAGCTCATACTCTTCGACAGAATCCTTTTGGATCACCGCTCCATACGAGAATAAGGCGACGTATCGACTGTATGAAATATCCAGGAATAAGAGCAGTTCAAAGGAAATAGAAGTTGCGAAACTATGTACCGAGAACTTACTCGATGTACGGCTGCACTTCTATCAGGTTGTTGAAGATATACAACGAAATGGTCCGCCATTGTTCGTTATCCAAAGATACTGGATTTGAAACACTGGCTGGTGCGAGATTCCCTTTGAATAGGCTGAGGTTGGATCCACCCTTTTTAGGGTCGTCAGCATTGTACCGAGGCTTCGGATTATGCAAATGACGATTTTTGGCTTCGTAGTGTGTTGTCACGAAGTTTGCCGCCTCCTCAGTGATGAATGCCTCAACCATTGATGCTTCAATTCTACGTTTATTTTTACATTTTTGTCAAAGCGTCTTCTGCATCCTCTCAGTTGGGTAGCACCAACGATTTTGCACGGGCCCCCCCAATCATGCCTCGGTCGGGAGATGCAAAATCAAATGTTGCATTGGATTAAAGAAGCCCGGTGGAAAGATCTTCTCTAACTTGCAGATCAACTCCGGCGCCAACTCTTCCATTTCTTCTAGCACGCCAGGCGATAGTTCTTTCGCACAAAGAACACGGAAGAAATAGTTGAGTTCTGCCAGTACTAGCCATTCATCCTCAGGGTTGAAGCCACGCAACATCACCGGCATTACCCGCTCAATCCATATGTGCCAATCATGACTCTTGAGACCAAATATCTTCAATTTATCAAGACTGGCTCCCCTCTGTAGATTCGCTGCATACCCATCGGGGAACATCAACTGCATTTTCACCCACAAGATAATTTCCCTCATAGCTGGCCTTCCAAGATTGAACCATGCCTTTGGCTTCGTCCAGTTCTGCTTTCCTTTCGGTTCTTTCATGTTTTGTAATGGCCTATCACATAGCGCCTCCAGATCGACTCTAGCCTTAGTATTATCCTTTGACTTCCCATCTATGCCGAACAATGTACCAAAAAGTGCCTCGGCGATATTCTTCTCAGTGTGCATCACGTCGATGTTGTGTGGGCAAAGGAGGTCTTTGAAGTAAGGCAGATCCCATAAGCATGTTTTGTGAGTCCAGGCGTGCTTAGAATTATACCCCTTGAAGTACCCTGGACGCTCTGGATCTGGCTCGAGAGCGTTTAACTGATCCAGGGTCCGTTGGCCTGTCAATGCAGGTGGTGCAGAGTTTTTGACAACTCTACCTCTGATGAAGTTCTTCTTGTCTTTCCTGAACTTATGGCGACGATTCAGGAACTGTCTATGCATGTCGAAGCAAGAAAACTTGCGACCGGCCTGAAGCCAACGAAACTCAAGAGCTCCCTTGCATGTGGGGCACGGGAACCTTCCATGCACACACCAGCCAACGAATAGCGCATACGCCGGCAAGTCATGCGTCGAGTACATGTACCAGACACGCATTATGAAGTTCCGTTTGCTATAGGCATCGTATGTCTTGAACCCATTATCCCAGGCTTCTTACAATTAGTCCTTAAGCGGTTGCATGTACACATTCATATTTTTCCCCGGATAGTTGGGCCCTGGAATTATCAACGTCAGGAAAATGTTCTTTCTTTGCATAATCTGTCCGGGGGGGAGATTGAGTGGAAAGACAAATACGGGCCAACAACTGTATTGGACTGCCGTCATACCAAACACACTGAACCCATCCGTGCTGATGCCGACTCGAGGATGCCTCGGATCTGCCGCTTTGTCACCATGTAATTCATCAAACTTTTTCCACGCAACACCATCCGATGTGTGTACAATCATCAGATTCCCATCTGCATCTAGTTCGGTTCTTTTGCCCGTTTTGTGCCATGTCATCTGTCTGGCCGTCTCTTCGACCATGAAAAGACGTTGAAGTCTTGGTACGATTGGCATATACCGAAGAACACTAACGGGGATTTTGGTCTGTGTCTTCTCACCCATACCGTTGTCTACCACAACATACCCGGAAGACTTGCAAATGGGACAATAGTTCAAGTCCGCATAGTCAAGCCTAAACAAGACACATCCTTTCTCACAGGCATGTATCTTATCATAGGGCATCTTCAGTGCACGGAGGATTTTGTCCGACTGGTACAGGTTTGCAGGCATTACATGGCCTTTGGGTAGAAAGCGTCCAAATACTGTCATCATTGCATCGTAGCATTCTCTGCCCAAGTTGAACTGAGCCTTCAGAGCCATTACTTGTGAGATGGCATCCAACTGACAAAGCTCAGTGTGCTCATGGAGCGGACGTTTTGAAGACTCCAACATTTCATTGAAGGCCTTTGCAGATTGCTCCATCTCCTCGTCCGAATCCCGAGCATCATCAAAGTCTTGCACCATGTTTTCCATCCCGGTACCATGCTCGTCGGTGCGACGACGATCCACCTCAGCTCGGTCACGTTGGGCAGACTCACCATGAAATGTCCACACCGTATAATCGGGCGTAAAACCACTCTTCTGCAGGTGTTTGCCCATTTCAGCCTCTGTCCTCTTTTCCCAA